>NW_020230222.1:1005000-1070000 GCF_003227715.2 Harpegnathos saltator
TCGCGCTTTGACTCGCCTTCTAAGCTCAATATTTCGTCATCTCTTCGCGTTATCGAGGAGTCTAGTTGGCAAGATGCGCGAAAATAAATGCACTTTCGCACGGAAAGAAAGAAAAGCGAGAGAGAGAGAGAGAGAGAGAGAGAGAGAGAGAGAGAGAGAGAGAGAGAGAGAGAGAGAGAGAGAGAGAAACGAAGGGTGGCAAGTTTCGCGTGCTCGACGCTGGTCTATTACTCGTCGATCTTACCGTCCGATAAAAATTATATCGTTTATTTATCCAAACACGAAACGCCTCGCGCGGAACAAAGGAACCCGCGCGGATGCGCGCGTGTCGTATTTTAGCAGCGGCCTCGTAAAAGCGATGGGCGCCGCTCTCGTACGAATATTCAGCCTGTGAATTTTTCAGTCGACGTTTGAGCACCGCGGTTTAAACAACTTCCGCGCCGGAGTAATGAGATTCGAGTTGTTTCGCGAGCTGCTCTCGAGAACGTTACGGCATTTTTAAGCCAAGGGCGTGCGCGTCATTACACCGCCACTCCCTGAGCCGCTGCTTTTATTTCGTTCGGAGACGGTTTAACGCAATTCAAGTGGCGCGTGGGGAAGCCCTCGCGAGAGGGCGAGAGGCGACCGCGGAGGCACCGGGCGAATAATTAACGTCTCAGCGCCACGCCATTTTTTCTAACCGCCATATTTATTACTCAGAGATGACTTTCGATATTCGGAGCGAGGCACTGCGGATATTCTGCGTGCACAAACGAGCGCGCAGACCACGTGGCTCGTCTGCGCTCCGCTAATACGACAGAAGGAAATTAGCCGGCAAGGGGGAGGGGTATGGAACAGCCGGATCCTCTTGTCGCGGAGCGTTAACGACACAAAGAGCCTCAAATCTCCGCGGCGTAACGCGAACGTGTCGCCCGAAGGTCGCGCGACCTTCCATGCCTGCCAAGGCCGCGTAAACAATACAAACAGAAACGAACCCGCGACGTGCTTGTTGCTATAACAGTCTTAGACGCGATTTGGTGGCGAGCTGGCGCTTCGGATCGCGCCCTGTGTGCCTGATTTTTCCAATTCGAAAGCGGTATTTCGCGAGTGCGTTTATTGTGGCCTGGCGTCGTCGTGAGCAGAGCGGCAGTGTCTTTGAAGCCGCAAGGTATCTTCCTGATTTTCATTTGATTAGATATTAAATGGAGATGCACCTCCCAGTCTGGCCGCGGATTGTTGATACTTTACGTGCAACGAGTATCTGCGATTACTTTTTCCGACGCCGCGCAACCGAGCAAGGATATAACCTCGTTACCGCCGTTACTAATCAAAATCGCTGTTTTTGTTTCAGGTTCGGCGAAGCCTGCAGCCCCATCGCGAGGACAGGCGCAGTTCCGGTGGGTTGCCGCACCGGAGGATCTGGTTCGGGCCGAGCAGGATCGGTTCGAAGGTATGTAGACGCAGAGCCCTCTCTCTCTCTCTCTCTCTCTCTCTCTCTCTCTCTCTCTCTCTCTCTCTCTCTCTCTCTCTCTCTCTCTCTCTCTGTCTCTGTCTCTGTCTCTGTCTCTGTCTCTGTCTCTGTCTCTGTCTCTTTTTCTATTTCTCTTCCTCTTTCTCCGCTCTGACTCCTCATCTTGGCTTCTTTGGATCAAAAATCGGGGCAGACCAGTCGGAATAACTCGATTTTTGTTCGCAAAGGACCAGTCTCTCGCGTCCGCGTATTCCCCAACTGCAACTAACGACATGATTTCTCTCTTGTTCCAGATCGTGTAGCAGAATGCGACCGATCCTGATCTTCGGTTGTTGATCGGTGAGTCAGAAATCATCAAAAAGTTTTGCATGAAAGTTTGAGGTGGCGGATCTCTGCGAAATACAGTTGGAGAATCATTGCGACTTACCGATATTTTTTTTGTTTGCATTTTGTGTTCATTCTGTATCCGCATAAAAATATGTAAATTCTAAAGATCGCCTCTTCGAATAGCGTGATTTTTTAATATAAAATTTTTATCCGCGAACAATTTCGCTTATACGTGGAAAATAGTGCCAGTCTAATTGGAATGTATCTTCTCCGAGTTTAATCGCATTATTATATTATTGAGACTGACATGTCATGTTACCGTTTTAATAGTTCGAGTATTAATTTCGATGAATCTAGAAATCTGCTGTTGAATCAAAAAATTCGTCTCCATTAAACTGCTGCGCCGTTGATTTTTTTATTCGTTATTTTTTTTCGTGTACAGACATGACGCTTCGATTACTTACTTTTAAATATCAACACGCGCGTGTGTAAAGAGTTATTTGACGGAACTAGTCAGGCAATATGATCTTCCGATTGTCTCAAATATCGTACAACGCGCATCAGAATTGTGCCCCACCACGCACGGAAGCCGCGCGCATTGCAGATCTCGCGATTGTCGCGATTATTTTTTTCCTTGTCTTCTCTCTCTCTCTCTCTCTCTCTCTCTCTCTCTCTCTCTCTTTTATACGCGATACACATACACCGAGACTGTGCTCGCGTCACTTTCAATTCTCTTTCGCGGCTTGTTCGTGCGTCGCATTGATAGACCCCGCGAAGCTACACGATTCGTCTTTTAATTCGTAATTTTTCGCGCTCGCGAATTATCTCGGCTCGGTTTTGCTCGGCGGCTGTCATTACCGAATTTTACGCACGCGATTCTGTTAAAATGACGCAAAACGTCCCAGATCGCCGAAGGCGCCGCGATCTCCGGCCCCGTGATTTTGTTGCACTCGCCGACTCGCGCGAGTTTGTTGCTGAAACGCCCCGCGTATTTTAGCGTGCCGTATCGTGAACCTTCGTTACGAACACCCGAGCGCGCGAATTTGGATTCTCGTCTCTCGTTAATCAAATCCGCGTCCCGTTTCAAAGTGAATCGAAGTAAATTTATAGTAAATCGAAGTAAACTCGCTTCGAGAGAGAGAGAGGGGGGGGAAGTAAATTAAAACTTTTTCAAAGCATCACCACCGTCGTTAACGCGTTAAACGCCGTTCGAGCGTGAATATCAATCGCGTCGCGAGTGAAGTCAAATGAAACGTGATCAACGTGGGACAGCTTCGTCTGTGGACCTCCAGCTGCTAATTGGACCTGGCTGGATTTCACTGGATCCAGCTAGACCGCGCTGGACGTCGCGGGACTCGGCGAACCAGTGAGCGTGAAATTTCCACGCTCACAGAGCGTACTTATCCGTATGCCTTATCATAATTGCGTGAGTCGCCAATGATCTCCAACTTAGAAAGTAGACACGACATGCCGTTATGTGCAGTAGACTAGCAAATATGGCGATAATCCGTTGCATTCTCGAACTATAATCGTCCGCGATCTGACGATTCATTGTCTCTTGATATTAAGTGATGAGACGTAACCCCCCGCAGACGGGGGGCGGGGGGCGCACCGCTGCATTGTAATGCGGTGCTATTGTGGGCTTTAAAGCGCCTCAAGCGTTAAGCATTATCCGCGGCAGGCTTAAAGCGTTAATGGACGCGAGGTCAAGATACGCGTCTATTACGATCTCGCGCGAAAGAATCGCCGTGAAGTCGGGAACGATCGATTGGCACGAGGAAAATACGCGCTAACGGGTGGGTGGGGCCGGCGAGAGGGGGGGTTTGTTGAGTGAAGTAAAGTAAAATAAAAAGTTGGAGTCTCTCGCGAGAGGAGTCGTCTTTGTCGCCGATATTAAAAGCCAGAGTCAGAGGAGCGCGCTTGTAGAGTTGGAAGCAACTTGAAGTTCAAGAGTTTCGGCGCGGAATAGGCCGGCCATAGACATGAAAAAGTTGATTCGGCGTTCCCGCTTAAATCTCAAATGAGCCTCGTATAATTTTAATCTCGACGCGCAAGGCGGCGCGTCGCGCGAAATACGAGACACCTACGGAGCGGAGCGTTCAATTAAATCCGCGTCTCAGGAAGAGATCATTACTAGTATCATTACGTAGCAACAAACATCCGTCCCTCTCCGCCGGGAGGGTGAAGGGGCGCGACACGCCGTGTTAATTACGCGTGTCAATTACGCGAGCAAATTCGAGTGACCTTCCTATTTCTCGGGGGATCGTCGTGGTGGTTCCAGATCTTTCTCCCTCTCTCTTTTTCTCTTTTTCGGGAAACTTGGCGGTGTCGCGGCTGAAGAGCCTTAACATTATGATTTCACGCTTTCCACATTTTCGCAGCTCTACGCTGCCATTTACGCGGATCGTCGTTAATGTAAACGTAAAATGCATTAGCGCAGCCGTGGCCTCGCCGTGGCGAGGCGAAGACGAGAGTAAAGCCCGCGAATTTACCCGGAGACGGAACTGCCGGCGAGACGCCGCGATACCTGGGAATGAACAGGGCTGAGTCTAGCGCTCGTCGCGCCCTAAATCCTAATCCTGCGCGGCGTTAAATTATTCAGATACACGGCCGCGGAGAAAAATGTAGTCCGCCCGCGGATAATTAAAAGAGAGAAGAAGAACGTCCCTCTCGTCACGTATTTTTATCCGGAGCCTTACCGTTTTACACCTGTCGCCTCTAATATTTCACACGCGATCGTGCCCCCCTCTCTCTCTCTCTCTCTCTCTCTCTCTCTCTCTCTCTCTCTCTCTCGCTCGCTCGCCTCCACCGATCATTTCTCCAATCTCAACCCCTCGAGGTTTACTTTCCCTCGCTCTGCCGCCGTTCGCCATCCCCGTGAATGAAACTAAATATCCGCGGAATGCGCTCGGCGCCGTCGTTTTATCGTTCCCGATGGGAAAAAAGAAAGATGCAGCTTCGAATGGAGCCGCTTCGCGCTGCTCGTTTCTCCTAGTCGGCCGGGATGGATTACAAAGGGACAGCTCCTAGGAATGTCGACTGCTCCACCCCGTGCGAGAGCGCTTTTTCTCGAATTTCTTCCTCTCGCGCGACACTCGACACTCCGGCGAGTCGAACGACTTCATCTGCTCTCTCGCGCGCGCGCGCGCGCGCGCCAGAGTTCTCTCCCCCTTTCTCTCTATATGTCTCTCCCCCCTTACTCTTTCTCTCTTTCTCGTTTTCCTTTCTCCTCGCTTTCCCTATCGTCGTGTATCCAAATACCCTCTCTGTCCGTCTTTTGTCCGCTAGACTGCCCGATGCAACTTTCGTTGTGCCGGATCTATTTCCAGTTTATTGCGAAACTCTAATTGAAGGTCCACTCAGCGCCGGCTACTTGGCCACCGCGCTCGCGCGAACACTCGTAAAACTCCGGTCGTTTTTACGCGCGAGCGTGTGAAGTTTATCCGGTGCGAATCTCTATTTTATATCGGAGCCCAAGTTGTGCACGCGTCTCGTCGTTACGCGTCTCCCGCTCGGCTGGGATTAATCAGCGGGAGGAGCAACGGCCAAGTGCTATTATATGCAATCGGGCAGGATCGCGCGCCGTTCGTTTCATCCGCGAATTGCGCTTCGTGTCGTTGGGTGGCCGCCGGCTAACGTAAACAACGATAATTCTCGTTTCGTATGTTTCGCCCGAGTTTTGCCGCTTGCGTACTTGCGTTCTGTAGACGAGGCCTAAACAAAAGGCGTCTTGTCTAAATTGCTCGCTTCTATCAAGCAACCGGGAGATATCCGGGTGAAATATTGCTCCGCCGCGCGGCGTACCTAAACCGCTCATTTCCGTTCCATTGAACGTCGCACGGTTTCTTTTTTCCACCGGAAAAAGACAGGAAGGGCGAGGAATGGAGGAGGAAATCCCACAAGCGACGATTACAGCGGAACTCATTCGCCAGCGAATTTCTAAATGAAGTACCGACGCAAAAACCGCCAGGTTACCGTGTGCTTTCGCGCCGGATGCTCTCTCGATGCCGTTAAAAGCTCTTTTAATTGGCTCTGATTAGATTGCGCCGTCGATAACAAAATGCTCGACATAAAACATCGACATACACGCGCACGCGCGCGACAAATACGGACGCGCTTTTTATTTAGCAAAAAGTCGCTTTATTCCGCGGAAAAGAGAGCGCGTTCTCCCTTTTTCCCTCCGAAGAAAGCGGAAATCGAATGAGTGGCCCTTCAGCCGTCGCTTTCGCTTCTGCGAAGAATTTAATATCAGTTTTTCTCCAGCGAATCTGCGTCGCGCTTTTCTTTTCCTCCGTTCTGTCTTTTTTGTCTTTTCTTCTTTTTTTTTTTCTCTTGCCTGATGATTGCGAAAAAACGTTTTACCCCCTGCGAGCGTTTCGATCATTTTCGAAACGTCGAATCTCGGCTGAATGACGCGCGTGCGATATTTCGTAGCGGAGGAAGTAAATTCGCCGTTTACTTCGGGCGAACGACGTTTGCGTAGACGCGCGCGCACGCGCAAAACACGCAAATTTATTTATCGGTTGTGCCGGTGCCACAATTACCTCGAACGTATCCTTCGCTCTTAAAAGCTAATTATTACTACGGCGTGATAAATCTATCTTAACGCGCCGTGCTGGCGACCGTCGTGCCTCCCTCTCCCTCTGCTCCTCCCCCGACCTCCAGCCCGCCCTCGTGCCGTGACTACCTACTGCTAGAAGGGCTTTAAACGCAGATGTACGAAATTGTCCGAGCAACTCGGTTGTAATCCACGCGGATAATCAAATAGGCAAATTTCCGCCCCTTTCGCGTCGCGGCGCGAATGGAGCTCCTTCGCCGCCGTCGCGATCGCTTATACCGAATAAATAGATTACGGGAAAGATAGTGGAGCAGGAGACACGGTAAGATCGACCGTGAAACCGCAGCTGTGCAATTTTTCGTCGAGCGAAAGGATGGGGGGGGGAGTTTAACGCGACGGAGTGCTGCACACGTCCGCGCGAACAAACCCGCGAGTTTCTGCGAGAGAAAGAGAGAGAGAGAGAGAGAGAGAGAGAGAGGGAGAGACGCTGCGATTAATTTCCTCCTCTCTCTCGCGCAAAGTATCAAATCTCACAAAGATCTCACCGGGGGTGAGCCTAGGGTTGCCAAATCCAAAAGTTGAAATTACCGGACATTTCTACTTTGGTAACAAACCCAAACCCGACTAAACCGAACAGAAATAACAATCATGACGTTACATTAAATACAAAATATGACAAGAATTGATTTACAATATTAATTTCCAAACAATTTTATAAACAAGATTTGATTGAATAACATAATAAACTATTACTTTTTTAATATATGAAATGATGGATCGGTAGATCATGTACTAGATGGCTTTTCGTGGCGCTCGATCGTTTGTAGGCGCTTGATACGGAGAAACGTTGCTAAAATCTGAACTCTCATTCCATCGATTGGATATAAAACTTAAAAACCGGGCATATGACCTCCGGTTTGTCTTATTAACCGGACACTGGACAAGACTTCTGAAAACCTGACATTCCGGGTCAAAACCGGACAGAGTTGGCAACCCAGGTGAGCCACGAAGAGGCGATGATCAATGCGACGGACAAGTGGGTGTTTCCGCGCGTAGAAGTTGGCCGGCGGTAGAACCGGCCGGATTCTTCGTCAGGCACTTTTAAGCGAGATTAGACCGGACTTGTCTAACATATCGCCGGGCGATGGTATGAGCAATCGAGCGCCGTTAATCACCCCTTAATTCCCACCGGTCGCCGAAACGCTGCGGTCGCAGAAGAACTCGGCCGCTTTTTTCTCGCGACCGGAGCGGCAGCTCGGCCACTCCGCTTTTCCCGCTCGGCCGGCCGGCTTCGGGAAAGCCGCGCTGCGGCTGCGATAACATTTGCATGGAGAGAAAGACAAGATCCTGTCGCGACGCGAATCGCGTCGTGTGTGACGAAGAGAGAGCTCATAACGTCGTCATCGTGCGAGGCGCACTTATTCAGCCCGGCACCGCGCGATTATTTGCCGATACACGTGCTTCGCTGCCCCTCCTCCCTCCTCCCCTCTCGCCACCTTCGCGCCCGACAGATATTAGATTCCGCGCGTAATAAACGGACCGTGTAACGCCTCCGCAGGCGGGGAACACTTTCGGGCTCGGCCGATGTGCGAGTTGCGAACGCGGCGGGTCCGCGTAATGAAATTTGCCTCGCGCTCTTGCGACGAGTCGACGACGCGACACCTCGGCGCCGGAGCCGCTTTGTCGCTTTGTCCCACGCGATTGTTTTGCGCGTGCGGTCTCGTGGCCGAAAGTGGCAGAACCGAGGTCCGAGCGCGAGAGAGTTGATCCTTAAAAGCTACCATCAACTATCACCCCGAGCTAACATTTGTGTGATGTTTACAGCAGAATATACGCGCGAGGATCGGTCTGTTTCGTTATAATGTTGTCACTGCTGATAATGTGAATAAATATACCTAAATATTCAGATATTCTCGCATGGGCTGAAATTTCGTCGATGGTCTTTAAGAGTTGAAAACTGCGCCAGGGTCCGGCGGATTCGCGCACGAATTGACAGGGAGCTGGCCGGTCGGCCGGCGATTGTTCGGGTTCAGTTCTTTCGTCGAGTTTGCGCGCTTATTTCACAGCTCGCCGGAGATCGTGCGCGCGCGCATTTCGACCGGGTTGTTTGTCAGTTCGAGGCGAACTGGTCGCGCGCGCATTTCGCGCCGCGAGTCCTCGCGCGGCGGCGGCGGCGGCGGCATTCCGGCGGCTTTCCTCGAAAACAAGCGGCACACCGGGGACTCGTAATTACGCTGAATAGTGCGTCGTATAAATTCTATCGCGGCCCCAACACGGCAAACAACAGGAGGCGCCGGCGACACGGCGTGGCGCGCGTTTTGCGGAGGAACGAGAGCGCTATCTGATCTCTTCTCGTGGCCCTTCGCTCTCGTCCTCTTCCGCTCGCTGCTTCGTTCGTTCGGTCGTTCGTTCGTTCGAGTGCCAATTAACCTTTCCGCCGCTGCGAAGGAACGCACCGGCGGGCAAGATGCGCCGCGCCCGAGGGCGCGCACCGCGCGGTAAATGATGTTTTATCGGCTTACCCCGTTGTTGTTTAATACCGTAATCGAATCGAAGGCGGCCGTGAAAGAAGCGGTCGAGCGTGTCGAGCCGAGCCGAGCCGTCTCGCCCGGGCATGCTCGTTTTGCAATTTACGACGGCGAGCGCGCCGGGTTCTTCCGCTCCGGGGCACCCTCGGTTTGTTGCAATGTTGACCGCCCGACAGATCGAGCGTTTTCCGCCTCCCTCTTCCCCTCGTATTTTATTTATTCTTTCCCTCCTTCGTTTTTCTTAACGAGTCGATAACGAGAATATACAGGAGAGAAAGGTCGCCCTATCGCGGCCGTGGGACCGGGAGTTTCCCGTCGAACTTTTCGCTACGTGCACTCGCTGAATCTGTGTATCGAAAACTCGCTCACGCTCACGCACACACACATGATGTATGTGCGCGATGTGTTGATCTTGAACATGCCGCGGCGAATCGAACGAAACCGACGCGAGATGAATATTCCGGCCTCAGCGAGAGTTAATATTCCGGCCCGATCAGAGTTAAGCACGTTCGACTCTTCTGTTTGAGAGATCTCGGTGGCCCGCGCCGCTATGTACCGGGCAAATAGCCTCTATCCGTAACACGATATAACGTTGATCTTGCGATGAGGTCATTACATTAATGCCCGTCGTAAATCAATGCGGAAGTAGGTAAATACCCATTGATTCCCGAAATCACAGCAAGTCCCGGTCAGGTGAGAGAGAATGGCCTCTTTCCCTGCCTCTCTCTCTTTCTCTTTCGCTCGTTCGCTCTCGCTCTCTCACTCTCTCGCTCTTTCGTTCTGCCTCACCGATCGCGCGTGCGGAAAGAGCGATGTCGTCGTCGTCGTCGTCGTCGTCGTCATCTCGTCGAATAATTTGTCTCGCGATGGCGCGCACTTGCGACATGTTGGCTCGGTCTCTCGGCGCGGCCGGAATTCGCCACTTCGTCATCATTCTGTGAATGCGTGACTTACGAGACGTCGAGCAGAGGGAAATTCGCGCGAGCATAGTTGCGGCGCGAAACAATGTTCCAGCGAAGCCCGGCGAAGTTGCCGCGGTTTTTGCGGCGGAGGTGCGAGTGTGCATCAGAGATTAGACGGGATGCATTTGAACCGGCGTTATTATCGCGCGCTGCTCGCAAGCACGTTGATTCATCTTCGAGAACGACCGCTCGTCGTCGGGGTCGCCGATCGCTTCGGCGTGCCCGCGCGGGGGCCTTTGGTCGCAGCTCCTTTAACCCTTAAAAAATACTGGGATTGGTGAAAACTCCACCCGATGATATTCTTTAATCCGTTGCCATTAGATAGCAGGACATTACTCATCGGTGTCCTGCTGGGGTTTTTAACATCGGTAAATATTTATACTATGCATATACATTTAAAAAAAAAATAAAAAAAATTAATGGAAAGTGAGTGAAAATTTACTCGCCCTGGTAAAAGGAAGCGACAAAAATATCTTAGTGTTTAAGGATTAACAGAGATATCGAGATCGCGAAATAGAAAGGTATCCTTGATTAAAGAAAGGGAAGAAACCGAAACGCTGTATAGTCGCGCTCGCGCTTAGGACCTTTTCGAGCAGCGTTCCATCTCGCCTGTGAATTGCTCCACGTATTATCAGTTCGTTCGCCCGACTGTGGGTCGAAGTTATTCTCGAAGATATTCTCAACGAACCTGACGAACGTGCCGCGGAATATTCGTTAATATGGCAGCGGAGAGATAATTTTTCGAAATAAAATATCCGCGCGCTGCTCCATCTCTGTCTTTCATTTTCTCGCTCGGCGCGGAGACAGCGAGCGGAAGATAAGCCGTGGGAAATTGGCTGAACTGCGACATCGGTTCTTCTAGTTTTACAACAGCAGCACTCGCCGCTCGGCCGTGTTACGAACTCCTCCGGCGCAGCGAAATCGTCCCGCGTCGATGGAAGTGAAATTTTGTCCGTTCGTGACGACCTTCGCTTGCAACCTGGCCGCACGAAAGCCCCCTCCCTCCCTCGCCACGGTCGAGTTAAGCTCTGGAAAAGCTTCGAGTGCGCTCCCGGCTGCGGCTTCCCATTGCAATAAATAAAGCTGATAAGCCGGTCTCGCTGTTTGCGAGCGTTTTACTATTACTTTCCCTCCCCGCCGTCACTATTCTTCATCGTTTCCGTGTCACGATGAACGATCGTACCGGACCTCGGTAACTCCGATCGAAGGTCCGATCATCCCCTCGACTCGCCTCGCCGGTTCGTTCTCGGCCCGCATTCTCCGCAAACGTCATCCCCTTCGTCCGCGGGAGAAAGAGGGCGCGAGATATATCTTCAATTTGTGAGAACAATTGCCAGATAGGCGCGCGGCCGAAATCGCGAAAATGAGCGGAACGGAGAGAGAGGAGAGGAGCGAAGGTACAAGAAACGAAGCCGAGGACGAAGGAAGAAATCCTGTCCTCGGCTTCGACTTCGAGAAACATTTGGAGACCGCTCCAGGCGCGTCTCGCTCCCCCCCCCCCCTCCCATCGCGTGCGAGTGCCCTTGACGTGCGCTTTTTTCCCCGGATGTGAAATCGACGAGTCGAGTTGCGCGTGTATTTCCTCTCGATATCGATAACAAAAGGTAACGATAACGAGATAATGCGCGCGGGCGGGCAGGCGGGCGAATAAAAAAAGAACAGGCAAAGCGTCTCTCGCCGTTAACACGTTTTGCATTTCAGTTTCACCGCGTGTAACGCGTCTAATGCACACAGATTACCGCAGTACGGGCACGTTGATATCGCACCCGAGATTAAACCGAGTTTGCAATTAGGTTATTTCGTTACGTCGACTATACGCGCGACGCGGAATATTCGAAATGTCCGCTTTCGTCGCGCCGCGCGGCATTTATCCTCGCGCGTTGTTCTCGCGCGCGTTCGTGCGCGTCGAACTGACGTCGAGCGCTCGCCGAAAAATATCGGGAGCGACGGATAATTTGGCGGGGATCAGCGTCGTAAGGCTTTCGACGTAATGAGCCTCAACGAGAGTCGTGTCGCGTCAGAGCCATTCGATCGCGCGAATGTCGGACGCTGCGCGCCGCGTATTTTTGCGACGCCGCGAGTGTTCCGCGGCTCGACTTCTTAGCGTGTCGCTCTTTTAACCGGACCGGACAGCACGTAGAAAACATAAAGCCGCGGAAGGAAAAATGGCACGCAGGTGGACACGTTAAAACGGAGAATGAGACTCATTACGCGTGCGTGTCGTCCTCGTCATTTGTTTTTGAATAAATTTTTACGAGCGGCAAGCGGCGCGTAATGCCCTGTAATACCCACGAATGCATCCACTTCTGATGCAAGTGAATAAATGAGTTGGCGGGATACGCGGACCGACTGTCGGGAGAGAAAAGTTGATCGGGCCTGAAAAGGACGTTTTTCAGTTTCAAACTACGACTTCCAGATCGTTAAATTCGCGTTTAATTATCGCTAAAGCGGAGCAGCGCGCGGAGCGTATTAAAATCAAATATCAAAAGGAGGCGCCACGTCGAATAGGTCGGAAATGTTCTTTGATCTGAACAACCATGCATGCAAATCGTAGTTCAAGTTGAGAGAGAGAGAGAGAGAGAGAGAGAGAGAGAGAGAGAGAGAGAGCGAGCGAGCGAACGAGCGAGCGGCTCGGATTTATTGTGCGCGCGCGACATGGAATATTTGAAGGAAACGTACGCGTTCGATTTAATTTTGAGAAAATAGGACGGGCGAAATTATTCGGCGTATCCGGCAAATTTATTCGCGCTGTGTGCCCCGAGAACGCCGCGAATGATTTACGACATTCGATCGACAGCGTAACGCGCGCGCCGGAATATTTAACACCGCGCCGCTAGGGTTAACCAATCGCCCGTAATACACCCTTCGTCTCCCATTAACTCTCTGACGCGCGATTCAATTTGCATCGTCTCCGAAGGACACGCACGCGACGATCTACAATTCAGGACGTTTAATTTCGGTGTCGCTCTCGGAGCGACTCGCCGACAGGAGGGACGAGAGAGAGAGAGAGAGAAAGAGAGAGAGAGAGAGAGCAGAGTGGAGTATAATATTTAACCCCGGGGTTTGACAACCCCCCAGAGTTTGTCAGCAGAGCACCAGAGCTTGCCAAAGCCGCACCGTTGGTAGAAAAAGAAAGAGAACACGGAGCAAATCCGTTGAATGGCCGTCGAGCGCCAGCAGAGTCGGGATTCTTCTCGGGATCCTCCGCGCTGTCAACTGTAAAATCGATGCTTCTCAGATCGCGTACACGCATCTGGGCATGATACGAAGGGTGGCCGTGGGTTTGACACGAATCTTGCGCGATTTAATACTCTCACCTAATCTTCCCCGGCCGAGCGGCGGCGCAGCCGCGTGCGATTCCGCGTTCCCGGCCAGCAGCCATCGGCATCTGCTCGCTGAGAAGGAAGTCCGCGATATTTCGCCAGAGCTGAAAATAATTCGGCACCGGCGCCGGTAGATTCCGACGCGGAGGAGAGAAATCGCGTGCGCTCACCATCGCCCTAAGCCGACATATAAGTTCTTTTCCTCGGGATCCGCCGATATCCCGAAGGAACGGGCCCTTCTATTTGCCTTAACGAGTTCATTATAAAGTTTATACCGGACACATCAACAAGTTACTTCATAAAACTCCGGCCGTGATAACGTTGCCTACCTTCATCATTCGGACCGGTTTTCTCGAGGGGACGCGACAGCGCGCACGGTCTCCTCTCTCTCTCTCTCTCTCTCTCTCTCTCTCTCTCTCTCTCTCTCTCTCCTCTCCCTCTCCCTCTCCCTCTCTCTCGGACGTCCTTTCTCCCTGCGAGAGCGACCAAGTAATCACCTTTGCTCCGTATTCCACGGTCGACGAAAGGATTAAGGATGATGCACCGCGAGCGCTCGTGCCGCGGCATAATCGTGCGCGGTTAGTATCCATTACGCGCACGTAAAGGCGAGCGCGCGCACGCAGGCGAGCGCTGTGGAATCGAACGACGTCGGTCGTGTCTGAGGTTGCTCGGGAAGCTCTCTCTCTCTCTCTCTCTCTCTCTCTCTCTCTCTCTGGGAAGCAGAACTCTGCACCGCGACCGCGTCGGGAGAATTTCAGGAGGAACCGAAGATAATCCGATAGCCGCGGGTCATGGACAAACACCTCCTCCTCTTCCCGCTTCTCCTCCCGCTGCTTCTTCTCTTGCTCGCAAACATGAACGCACTTGACGCGCGCGCCTCTCGTCTTTTACGCGCACGCGGAGTGGAGTTAGCGATTGATCGATCGAGACTGGTATCTCGAATTACGAGAAAGCACAGGCAGGGAGGGAGGGGGGAAGAGAATTTTACAGTATTACAACGAAATCGAAAAGGAACGACTTTGAACGAACGCGTTGTTTTTGTAAGCGCGAAATTCCTCAGCTGCTTTTTCTCGCCGTATCGTCGGAATACCCGCTCTTATTGGTGCTAGTTTAAAAGAAAAAATCACGCTGGCGCAAAAATTGCTAGTTCTTATAAATTTTTACAAATTTAATTTTCGTCCCAATGTCCGGCTTTCGAGCCTTTCGCTCCACTGTGCTGCGGCGGTCATTGTTTCGCGGTCGATTCGTCAAAAAAAGAAAAAAAAGAAGAAAGAGAGAGAAAGGGAGAGAAAAACGTCCAACCGCGCTAAAGTGCGTGCAAAAATTCGTCTTTATATTCTGCTTGTCCATCGGACGTGCAACGAGCGCTCCATAAAGTTACGCGCTCGGAGAAACAACCGGTCGCGCTATATTGATTTCGCCGCACGCTCCATATCGCGCGGCGATAAAACCTACCGCCGATAACACATATCGCTTCGCGATGCGGCGCGGACGGTTTTTTGTTGTTTCTCCCCCGTGCGCTTTTTCCACCCCTTCTTGTTCGCCCGCATCGCCGTGGTCCATGGGAGCGCGTCGTAATTATCGAAGCGTGCGACTTGAGTTCTCTCTCTCTCTCTCCCTCTCTTTCTCTCTCTCTCTCTCTCTCTCTCTCTCTCTCTCTCCGGGACAGCACCTTCGCGAGAGAGCCGCGCAAGAAATCGCTCTCTTATATTCGCCGTAGAACGCGGTTCTTCGATCTGAATTTATATCGCCCTTGAATATTTATACGAATCGAATATTAACGTCGCGAGTTACTCGCGAATACGAATTTACATCTCTCTCTCTCTCTCTCTCTCTCTCTCTCTTCCCGCGAAAATCTCTTCCACCGCCGCTAGGAACGATCGATTAGAAAACCGAGAAAGATCGAGCGAGATCGCAAGAGCGTTCCATTCTTACCCGCGAGTCCTCGCATTCACAATGTGTCGTGGCGCGAGGGCGCACACGCAGCCGCGCGCATCTGCATTACAATACATTAATACAATCACGCATACGATCAAGGCCGCATGCGTCCACAACGGGCCGAGCGAGCCCATAACTGCATGGTTACTCCAACGAGAGAGGTGTCCGCTCAGAATGCTACCTTGTCAGCGGTGGCCGTATCGGGAGACATAGTTGGGCGAGAGAGAACCTCGGCTGCCGAGGGGTTGGCGCGCGCGCGGGGAGGAATCGGCGAGTGCGGGTAGGAAGGATGCGCGGGTAGTAATTAATACCGCTGCAGAGAGAGCGCTGCGGACCAAGAAGCTGCGGTGGGATACAGGAGGCTGAAGGCGGTGTGGTGGCGGCGGTGGCGCGGGGGGAGAGGAGGGGTGCTGCAGGTGGTAGTGGCGGCGGTGACGGCGGCAGCAGAGCGGTGGCGGTGGCGGCCGAAAGCAAACATTCCTAGAGTCACGGTATCCGGTATCTCGAGTATCCAGGTATTGGTTCGACACGTACCAATTATAAGCCGACGCACTGGTCATTTGTAATGCGCCGGAATGCCGCGGCACACACTCGCCGTGGCCGAGGCGAAGCACAGCTGCGCGCGCGCGCGCGCGCGCGGCCGAGCGACGACCGGTGGTTCTTACTTGTGGATGGAGATCCTCCGCCACCGCCACCGACACCGCCGCCATTTAACCCCGCCGACCTCTGTGCGCCACCGGGCTTCCTCTAAGGACCTCGTGAAATATTTCAGCGAGAGGCTGAAGCGTGAGAGAAAGCGAGCGTAGTCTATCTGGGTTTCGCCGGATCGACAGAGTTATTCAAACATCGCGCGCGTCTGGCCGTGCTCTCTCTCTCTCTCTCTCTCTCTCTCTCTTTTACACAAATACAGGGAGAGAGAGAGAGAGAGAGAGAGAGAGAGAGAGAGAGAGAGAGAGAGAGAACTCGCTGAGAGTTTCCGCGAGCCTGTCTTGAGCGACGAACGGATTGTCATTGGCGTAGCGAGCATTAGACTTGGGTTAAATGACAATCCGAGGTTTTCGAGCGTGTCAAAGGCGTTCGCCGACGGATTAGTAGCGGCGAGAGAGCTGTCAAAGCGGCGACGGGGACTTTGCGCATGAAAATACGACGGTACGCGACTGAGCCGCGCGTTTGTTCGCCGTAATACGCGCTCGCGGCGATGGGAATTGATTAGAAACTAGTTTGTTCCCATCGATTTGATTTAACCCATTGATTTACCCCCACTCGCGAAAATTGTCGACGTTTGCTAGCCCCCGCATGCTCGTGAACGAGCGAGCGAGAGAGAAAGAGTGTGGTGAGAGAGAGAGAGAGAGAGAGAGAGAGAGAGAGAGAGAGAGAGAGAGAGAGAGAGAGAGAGATCCCGCGCGTGTTGCCTCTTTGCGCCCGGAAATAATAATTCGATTCCCCTAATCGTGTAAACGCGCGCGCGATTGTGCCGCGCGCATCGAGTTTGGGCCGGTAACTTCGTGCAGCTGGAAACTGGAATAACCGATCCGCGCGCGCTGCGTTTACGGTGAATCGGTAGTGTTAGGTGCGGCAGACAATGCGCTGCAAAACTCGGTCATTAGTTGCGATACGCAGTCGAGCGGAGACAATGTCGAGATGAAAACTCGATCGTTGATTTTCATTATCCGACCTCGTCGTGATCTGCCGAAAGGGGTTGCGCCAAACGGTCGGAAAGCTCGAAACACCGGGAAAACTCCGCGGGAGCGAGCGAGAGGAGGAGGAGGGCTGTAAAAGAGGTGGTAGGTAGAATCCGAAGGAATCGACGCGGCCTGCCGGCCGGAGAATTACTTTTGTTTCCATCGCCAAAGTGCCGCGGCCGCAATATGCCAATGCTTTCCGCCGCCATCGAGTAATTACTATCCGCATTTTTGAGATCCCGCGAGAGAAACATTGTTTTCCGATGGCACCAATTGCGCGAAGACACGTTGCTGCGAAAAAAGACAACGTTGCGTCGCATTTCTTTATCCGTGTCGCGAAAAGCGACGAGGATGGGCGATGTCCCGTGGAACGTCCTTTTAAGACGCGGAGGATATCGGAAGGGTTGAATTTTGATTCCCTTCGCGTGATCATCATATTGTTCCCGCGACCATTCCGGAATTACAGACGCGCAAGATAATTATCTGCGGACGCGGTGATATATAAAGGTAATGCAAGACAAATATTTGGGGCCACTAGGTAGGAAGGCCGGCGAGTTCAGTGGAGTTTATTTAGTAATGGCGAAACGCGGTGGGAGAAGTACGCGGCGGCGGGGCCGCTTCATTTATAAATATTCACGACGTCGTAAATAACGGGATACAAAATAAACACGAATTATTTGCTTCCTCTGGCTGTTTCCGTCATTGAAAAAATGTCCACATGTATACTTAAGGGAGAAGCGGTGCGGAAGAGAGAGAGAGAGCGAGGAAGGGGGGGGAGAACAGAAAGAAAATAGAGTGAATAGAATGATACTTTGCACTCGCAAGCGCGTATTGGTGAAACCATTTGTCAGCGATGTTCGGGAGGAAACTCGATCGACTACTTAGAAGTTACGGATGTCTAGAATAGGAGATGAGGGATTTATATCGAGACAGGCTGGAAAATGCAAATTATTTATGCTAAATTAGGCAGAGACGTTGACGGAGGAGCGCGACTCGGCATCGTTTCGCGTTATTAATATTGTCAGCGGATGCGAAAGTATAGTTGAGATTTTTTCCAAGATAAGGAGGAAATTACAGGAGGGGGAGGGAGAGACCTGATAGAAAATAAACAATGACTTTCTACTCGCCGAGAACGAAGCACGCGAGATAAACGTGGTTTCCCCCGGCCTTTGGTTCGTCGGAAAATCGTAAGTTTAGGAAGCATAAAGGGTGTCGACGCTTGAGCGACGTTGACGGATACGCGCCTTGAAGGGGCTGAAATAATTTCAATCGCGAAGCACCCCGCCCACCCGCTCGCTCAGAAGTGGCAGGACGGACGTATTTAAAGGTCAATCTACACGGTTTACTTTTTGACGATGATCGAATTATCCGAAGGAAGGAAAGGAGCTCAGAACGGGGAAAAATGTTGCGACCCAATTTTTCCGTTTCTCCGGATCGATTAAATCGCCTTACGTCTCAATCCTAATTAGGTCTCGGCTTTTAATCAAATTTATCCCGAAAGGTCTCGATTACTCTAATTCTATTTAATGCCCCCATGAAAGTGTAATCTCATCTGCGTTAAATGACGGAAGGACCAGCGCCTGGCTGGATCGGAGCGTGTCCGGCCCCTCTCGTTCGCTTTGAATAAACATTCGCAGGATCAACTAAATGAAAACGTGTGAAGCATGCCGCGGAGATAAAAAAGCTCATTTAAATTTCTACGGTCGTCGTTAATTACTATACTGTTTTAGTCGCTAACCATCGGCTGATTTCCCTCGAACGGCGCACAGTCAGGCTAATTGGGGACAATGACGGGGCGGGTGGAAATGCAAAAACGCTGCTAATCTCCTCGCGAGCTTCGGCGGATTAATAAAGAGCAAATACAATGGCGCGTGCGCTAATGAAAAATGGAGAGAAAGAAACGCGCGGGAATGATTCACAAAAATATTTATTTCCCGTTTAACGTAGTTTCATCGGCGCGCAACTCGCGGATAAAACGCGAGATTATTACGAGGCCGGATTTTACTGGCTCGTTTGCGTTTTTCTTTTTTTCTTTTCAAAATTACGCTTTTTTGCGAATTTCGCGCTGTGGAGCAAAAGTCGCGCACCGTCGAGCGCGCGCAGCGTTCCCGCCGATTGCTCATTTCCCAACCCGACCAAACGGTCACGCGCTAATCACGAGAGATAAATCTCGCGAGTCCTTATTCTCCGCAATCGAGTTCTTCAAGTGTCACTTCCCTCCCCCGGAATAACGGGAAACGCGCGAAGGCCGCGCGACGCGATGACTAACGCGATGCGCGACAGCCTTTCCCTTCAGATAGTATCGGATTGAAGCGAAGGAGGAAGAAGAAGAAGAAGAAGAAGAAGAAGAAGTAGAAGAAGAAGCGAGGAAGTAGTCGCAGTACAGCGGCAGCGGAAAAGGAAGAAGGCCGCGTGTCTCGTCATGAATATCGCGTACATTGTGACGTCGTTTCCATGTGCCGTTTTCCATTACGCGATTTTATATTCTCGAGCAATCTCCGCGAGCGTGCTCGCGCGTATATACCTGCGCATGTACGGCGAAGGGCATTTCTATGCCGGTTAGAGAGAAGGTACACGGAGTGCAGCTCGATATGAATTATGGCCGAGATTTTTCATCCAGTGGCCCGCTACGTGAGGCGCATCGACGCCGCGGAGCTTGTCAATCGCTCGGCTTTTCGCGCCGCGAGTGTGACCGCCGCGCCGCCGCGCTCGCGAACTCCGCTAAGGAATTACACTGCGCCGGCAATTGGGAAAAGCCGGCCGCGCGGCGTGTTTCGCGTCCGAAAAGTGGCCGCTCGTGTTTCGTCGGTTTATTGAGCCGTAACGCGCTACCGTTATTCGCGCGAGCGAGCCGGTTCACGCTGGCCGCTTTAACCGCGTGCGCGACCGGTTAAGAGCGCGCACTTTTCGACGGCGGTCGACCGTGCTAATGGCTTAATCAATCTGCGTGTAAAAAACGCGCGTAGCGAATAGAGCGACGCGCGTGTGATGATCGTCGCACGCACGCGCCCGCCTGCGGTATCCGCGGCGGGATAACGACGCTTTGCGGGGAAAAAAGGATTCTCGGACGACGGCACTTCGCGTCGGTTCGCAACGGAGAAGCCGTAACGAAAATAAACGACTGCGCGTTATCAGAGAAGAGAAGGGGAAGGGAGAGAGTGCGAGAGAGAGAGAGAGGGGGGAGGGAGAGAGAGGGAGAAGGACAGGGATAGAGAGAGAGAGAGAGAGAGAGAGAGGGGGGGGGAGAAAAAGCCGGGTTCGTCTATCGGCGCGCAATTCGGAAAAGCGAACTTCCGCCGGCATCGACAGTAGCTTTGTTTACGTTCTTTTCAGACTACAAACGCTTTTCGGGTCATCGAATTCGCGCGGAAATGCCGAACACGCCGCACCAGCGCACAAACATACATATTTCGCGCTACCGATATAAAGTTGATAAAAATATGCGGTTCTTTCGGCTGATTTTCTTCTTCGAGCCTCGCTTTCGAGCATTTTCAATTGAGTTGTTTAACGCTGTTTGCGATATGTCGGACCTAATTATTTATATTTAAAAGACTGTATAATTATTCTTGGTAGCCAGGCGAGACCGTTTCCTTCGTGATTGACTGAAATGATTCAAGATGATCGCACGCGCGCCGAATTTTGCGGCGAAACGTTGCGAGTCGAATGTTCACTCTCGGTCCCGAATTTCTGCGAGGCGACGTGGAGGTATCGAAGACGATAATTAGGCAAGATAACAACTAGAGGCCAGCCAGCCTGTATCGCGAGATCTCGAAGTGGGCCATCGATACTCCCTTATGAGGAGAGCAAGAGAGCGGGAGCGAGAAAAAGCGCGCGCGCGCGCGCTCGAACGAAGGAGAGCGAGCATGTTTCGCGATACGCGGATGTTATTACAACATCAGTATGCAAATGTTAAATAATACACGAAACCTCCTCCGCGTATATTCGCGCACGTACGCGCGCGCACGCGCGCGTATATTTTATGACGGCGGTGGCGGGCTTTAATTAATTAAGCCAATCGTATCCCGCACAGTCAGATTCTTATCCGCGCGGCGGCCTCACATGTGCGTCCGTACCAATTAAAGTTTTGTTTCTCTTCTGACCGCCCGGCACATAATATTCTCCCGCGTCCTCGTTATTTCCGCTAACAACGGCGCGGCTTCTGTTTTTTAATTAAAAGTATGCCTATCGCTCGCGCGAATTGCGCCGGCTTGCGCTGCCCGCCGCGCTCGCTCGTTCGCTCGCTCGCCCCGGCCGCTTCGGCCGTCGTCGTCGTGGCGGAAAAAAGTCCTAACCGTTTTGTCATTGGCTGTTACTTACGCGCCGCCACGTTACATGCGCGTTCCCGCGTTGGTGATATCGGCGAAGACGTATTCGCCCATCGATCACTATTTCGTGAAATAGCGAGTGTGTGTCTGCGCGCGCGCGTCGGCCAGTGCGAATCCGTCTCGGATTTATTTGCTGTCAGCAATAAATTTTAGAATCGCGAAATACTAAACGCGTCCTTTATTTTATTTGCTCCTTCGTGCGCGTCGCCGCGCCACGCCGCGCCGCGCAGGCCGACCGGCCGAAGAGACGCTGTTTGACACGCCAGATAAATTACTCTTTCAATAATGTAACATGTCGGACACGCGGGGGTGCAACGGGGACGCTCTTCCGCTTTTCTTCATGCTTGCCGAGCCGCTGCTCGCAAGAAGCGCGCCACAACTGGCAGCCTCAAAAGCGCGACAATAAATCGAGCGAATCGTTCGAAGTCGGCGCTTCATCAGCGCGTTTCTGGCTCCAGGTCGAAATTCTCTGTCGAAGCCAACGTGTTAACACTCGCGCGCCCGCTCGCAAAGTCTCATGAAATATTTCGGAATCGCATCGCGATTCGACCTCGACGACACGGCGAGCCTCGCAAGTTTCAGCTCGCTCCCTTCCGGCCCGCTTCCTCCGTCGCTCTCGCGGCTCTCCGCGAATATCGGCGACGAACGAACGAGACAATCGGGTCGTAGACACAGCATGCGCTCCTCGGCGCCGCGAGGAAAGCACCCTTCGTGCCAAGAGCTAAGAGAGGTGAACAGCTGCGGAGACTTTTCGCCCTCGATTAACGCTAACTCCGAAACTATCGACAAGAGAGGCTCCTCGCGATTAAATACACGTTAGTCGCTCTCGTCCGCTCGGCTAACTCCCGCCCGGGTCTTTAGCCACTCCACGGCAAGAGAGAGGGAAGGAGAGAGGAAGAGAAAGAGAGAGAGAGAGAGAGGGTTAGAGAGACAGAGTCTCGAGGGTTAACGGCCGAAGGGCTGAAACCGAGGACGAGACGGAGGAAGGGCGTCGTTCGGTCCGACGAGCAGCCCGCCACCGATGGTCCGCGCATCGATTTTTGTTTGATTATCTTGTTAGGGACGCAGCCGGAACCGCGCACGTTGTGTCTGTGTCTTCATTAAAGCCCACTCGACTGCGCGGTCGCCGTGACGCGCCCGTGCAGCAACCCCGAAGAGCAAACAACCGAGCGATGGTCGGCCAGCCGACGGGGCGAACGGAGAGGGGACGGGGGCGGGGGCGGGGAAAGCGATGGCAGTTGCAGCTTCGACAACGACGGTCCGGGAGAGCTGGCGTGCAATATTCATCGACTAAAAATACATCAGTGGCGCGCGAGCGCGCGGACGCGCGCTCGCCGATATCGAAACGATGGGGTCGGGGGCGGTTTTAACGGCCCTGTTTACCTTCCTTCGGCCGGCTTAAACCGATTGTCCGACAAGCGCTGTTCCAATTATATCGATCCCGCGCGCGTCGCGCGTCAATCGGTCAGTGATTCGGCCCGGCCGAGAGGGGCTGCCGCGCGACGCGCCGAGTAAATAAATAAAACTGGCCGTGAGCCGCCGCGCCATCGAGATAAAATCGCGTGATGCTCGCCGCCGGGATCCCCCGCGATCGTCCTTGCTCCGCCGAGGAGGCGCGAAAGGAAGGACGGCCGCGAAAGCCGCGTCGTTTATCGCGCGCGCAAGCGGGACGTGATAAATAAAAATGCCCGTCGGAATTATTCGCCGACGTGAGGGATGAAAGCGGCGGCCGCGTCGAGAGCCCGGCAAGAGGAAGCGTGTGGAGCGAGAAACTGCCGTTCGCAAATCCGCCGAAAAATGGCCGCTTCTCGGCCGGAGAGAAGCCGGCATTCGCTTGAACGCGCTTCCTGCCGTCACGCAATTAATCGTCCCATCCGGCTTGCGCCTCCGACGATAAAACGTCGCTGAAACGCCGGCGATGAACTTCCACCCCGGGTCGGGTCGAGCCGAGCGCGCGCGAGGTGCGGCAATCGAACGCTCTCGTGTTCGAGGCAGCACACGCGAGATTCGGAAGTCTCGCGAAAAAGGAAGGTAATTATCATCTTGGAGTGCAGCGCGCTGATAAGGTCGGCTCATCGGTGCAGCAACATCGAGCGGCGGCGGCCATGATTGGAACAACGTCTCTTCACGTGTCTCTCTTCGCGCTTCGTATTATCGCTTTCACTTACGTCCTTCATCCGAGAGTTTACGTTTCCTTTCACGTCCGCCGAGATCTCTCTCTCTCTCTCTCTCTCTCTCTCTCTCTCTCTCTCTCTCTCTCTCTCTCTCTCTCTCTCTCTCTCGCTCTCTCTCTCTCTCTCGCTCTCTCGCGTTTCCGTCGACTCTGCGAATTAGACCGACACACTCTTGAGTGACTTATTAAAGCGCAGTTTTCGGTCTTACATTCCGGGACGTACGGCAATTCGCACTCTCCTTGCTCGGTCCGTGAATTAACGCGGTCTTTTAAAGACGAGCGAGGTAGCACCCAGGCGCGGCGGCTTGTTACACGATTTTAACGACCGCGTCTCGCGCGAGATTGTAACGTGGAAATCAGGACGGTTGCTAATTCGCTTCATTAAGCGCCGTACGGCGGAAACACCATTGACAAATGTCGTCGCTATTTGCATTTCGGGGTCGGCATCGATCGCGGCTAGATATCGAGAGGCGTGCGTTATTCCGCGAAGCAGCGGCGACAGCGGCTGTGATGGTATCTTAATTGGACATTTTACAAAACGGATTCCTCGAAGGGTCTCGTAATCACGCGAGATACGCGGAAGAATATACGCGGATCGACAGAGAGATCGAATTGAATTTGTGCGCACTCGACACGCCCGTCATCTGACGGCGTAACGAGGCTGAGAGATTTAGAGTTGCCATTACGATTTACTTAAGTAGAGGTCCGCGGAGGATCGATGAGCAGAGAGGAGAGAAAAGAGAGAGAAAGAAAGAGAGAGAGAGAGAGAGAGAGAGACGCGCGGGGTCGTTGTAGCTACAGTGTTCCGTTATGCCGCCCGAACTCGGCCACTTTTTTTTTGCTCGCGTTTTCGTCGGTCCTCGAAAAAAAAGATTGCAATTCGCCAAAGTTACGCTGGCGTTTCAATCGCTGTAAGAAAGCTCCGACGAGCGCTTGGGTAACGCGAGGTTCCAATTACATCTCTTTCTTCTCTTTTTTCTCTTTCTTCTCTCTCTCTCTCTCTCTCTCTCTCTCTCTCTCTCTCTCCCTCCCTTCTTCTTGGTCTACCTTTTCTGGTTTTTACTCCCGCATAATCCTACAACGACCTCTCGACGAGGTAGGGTATCCTCAGATGGTCCGCGAAGGTCTCTTCGTTCGCTCTAGTGTTTGTTCAGTATTCACTTAAAGTTTCGGACCTGGCCGCGCTCCTAGTTTTCTCTCCTCTCGAGCGACTCACTCGCGACCCTTTCTCGCGGTCAGTCCCACCCTGCGGACTTCTCCGTCATGCTCTCTGTCCATCTCTCTCTCTCTCTCTCTCTCTCTCCCCCTCCCTCTCGCTATGCGGGCAAAGGCAAATCGCCGAGAGCGACAAGCTGCATTCTTCCGTTGTTCCCCCTTGAATTCTCGCCGCTTGGCAGTTATCATCATAATCTCGTCAATGATCCGCCGCTACCACCAATGAACCGCCAATGAAATTAGCGGCTCCTTCGCGAAAATTGGCAACAAGAATACCGACAACTAGCGGTACTCCGTGGAACCTTGCAAAATCTCGCGTCCGACCGATTATTCCCCCTTCATCTCCTCTTGAGGAGACATTTTTGAGACAAGTCTCTAATTTTGACGCGATCGGCCAATCGGCCTTGAGTGCGTTGCCTGCCTGCTCGACGAGCTCGTCGCTCGAGGCAGGAGGATCACGCTTGCGAGGATATTTCTCATTAATCTGAGAGCCGAGTAATTACCAGGTCGCTTTATTCGCTCTGAGGGTCGCGTCTAACGTCGTTGTCCTGCCGGCGGGAAGAGAGTCCCGGGTAGAGAGGGGGAGTCTCGTTACATCGGCGAGGCGTGTGCAGCCGGTGAAAGAACATTGCGTCGTGCAGGGAGTGCTTCTTACTCCGGAACGAGGCGAATAGATGCGGCGGGGTTTCTACCGGGTGGCTCGAGCTTCGGGGCGGGTAACCGGGCGAACTTTTGTCGCGGTTGAAATATCCGAGAGCGATGTAAGACTCCCCCTTGTCTCCCCCGACTTCGCCCTCCCCTGTTGTCGTCCCGGCTTCCACGAGAGGCGGCGACGGCTTCCCGCGTCCTTCGGCTCTTCCCACTCAACCTGCCGTCCCTTTATTCCTTTCGTCGCGTGCTTCGCCGCAAAAGCAATATCTTAAAAACGCGACCACAGGACCATGTTGAGAGTTCCGCCGTACGTGCACAGCCCGCGGCGCCGTCCGCGTACTTATATCGGCCGTTTCGAATTTTCCAGCTGGTGATTGATACGCGACTATGGGCGCAATTTCTCGGTTGTCTCGCGTTGATCGCGGCGATGCTGCGCGTCGGTAATACGTATGATCTTACGAAGTTGCATCCTACGAAAGCCGCGAGCGTGCTGTCACGCGAAGTTTCGCAGCGGCGTTGGTTGTCAGTCATGAGCGTCTCGCTGCTGCCGCGAAGAAGCGCAAGACGCGAGGGTGAAGGGTGCGAAAAACCACCAAGATAGCTCTCGCGTTCAGCCGACTTTCGCGAATTTTCCGCGCGCGCTCTCGATCGCTCCGCCCAGCCGAATGGCGCTCTTCATAACGATCGCGTCGACTCCTTGTTTGAACAGGCCTTATATACGCGCGCGACAATCGCAGATCGCGGAGATTAAGGCACGCTCGACATCTCGGAATCGCGGAATTCTCCCTCGGGGAAACTCCCAGACGACTCCGGTAATGGATCCGAGGTCGCTGCCGGGGCCCCAGGCACGAAGGCGAGACTTGAACGTTCCTGGCGAAATTTTGCCCGGCGGTTTGTACACAGTAGCGTCTTCCAAATCGGGTGTCAGCTCCATCGCGGGACCCATCGTGTGAAAGTCTCTTACCGCGTTTTTACCGCTGCGTTGCGCTTCATGTCGAGGAATGTGCCGTGATTAAAGTTTCCATGCGGGAGGGGGAGGAATTCTTTAACGGGTTCAAGCCGGTTCAAGTGCGCGAGTATTTTGACGAAGACTAACGTATATATTCCCCATCCTCCCCCCCCCCTCCTCTAGACAGTACGACTGCAAATTAACGTATTCCTTGAAGAGATGCGGAGTGATGTGAAAAAAAAGTCGATAAAAGCGGACAAGGATGCGCCATAAATAATCGATTGACGCTTGAATTAATTCGCAGCGAGCTGCGACAATTGTGCGCTCTACGGAAAATGTCGAAGACATCTTCGGATGCGCCAGGCCCTCGATGGCGCAGACGAGACTGCGCTTTCGCGTTTGCGTTCCCCTCACATCTCTCTCTCTCTCTCTCTCCATACGTAATTTAATTTAATTTAATATTTCCCAGCTGCCGGGAATATCAGACCGACGTAAGAATCTCAACCACCTACCGAGACGACGACCGTCTTCATCGAGTCAACTCCTTTAACTCCGTCCTTATCCGTTTTTCTCCGATTTTCCTTGCGTCTCACTCTTCTTTTTCGAGATCGTCTCGCGAGCGTTTTGCAAATTGAACGTCTGCCGACGCGCGTTTCACGGTCTGAAAGAAATGACGAAATCTGAGCAACGCGCTGAAAAATCAAGATCAGAACGTGCACTCGTTAACGCGCTCTCCTTTTTATCCTTGATTTCGTCTATTGTCGTTTTCAGCACAGAATTCGTTTATGCTAAAACATCTTATTAGAGAAGGTCGCTTTAGATATATATATCAGCACACCAACTCTGCGAGAAATTTAATTCTATTTAGCAAACCGAATTGTTGGTAGAACTAACAGTTTCGAGCAAATTTAGACTCGTAATTAACTTCTATAGACACCTGCAATTTTTTACGCGTCGTCTACCTTTTACGTAAATTTCCAAAACCAATCAGGTCAACTTTCGACGATACAAACGTCAGAAAAAACGTACTTTATTATTTTGTTCCTTCGGTTGCTGCTTCACCTACGCTTTGGGCCCGCAGCTCAGGCAGGGAAAACCGCCGTTTACGATATCTATAAATCACACATTTATTATAAGTTAATTCCCACCTGACCTCAAGAAAGAATCGATATTTTCCGTCACGACCGAGACCGAGTCTCCCTAATTCACGTTTGCTTCGCGGGCGAACGAATTTACATCTGTCGTAAACGCGGAAGCATAAGCTTCACAACGGTTCTTGTTTCACGTCGCTACGACGTCTAGAAGCGGAGTATTCGGCGATTAAATCGAGCCAAGCGCTCCGATCGGCTCGGCGCTGACCGGCCCGAGCGCGTGCCTTTTAATCGCGAAGCGCAGCTGGCTAGCGCAAACACGTGGTAGCGCGTAGTAGTCGTAGGTCCGGGACACGGCCTTGCCCCCCACTCCAACGCCGCGTCAGCTGATCATATGGTCGCCGGCCGGCGCGACCACGCGGTCTTTCATCGCACATGCGCAGTGGCGGGCAAGCCCGCCGAGGGCCCGATCGAGGGTGGTAGCACGTAGCACTGAGCTCAGCGAAACTTGAAGTCGCTGTAATTCGCGAACGGATGGACGTATCAGCACGATACGAACGTCGATCTGTCGGCCGCGCGTCTGTTGATTCAACCTAGACTGTTAATATTAATTAATTGAAAAGGCGAGAGAGAAGGAGAGAGAGAGAGAAAAGTTGCAGGTTTCGTCTTCGTCGCGTGTCTGTTGGTTCAACCTAGGCTGTTGATGTTAATTAACTGTAAAGACGAGAGAGGAGAGAGAGAGAGAGAGAGAGAGAGAGAGAGAGAGAGAGAGAGAGAGAGAGAAGTTGCAGGTTTCGTCTTCGTCGCGTGTCTGTTAGTTCAACCTAGGCTGTTGATGTTAATTAACTGTAAAGACGAGAGAGAGAGAGAGAGAGGAGAGAGAGAGAGAGAGAGAGAGAGAGAAGTTGCAGGTTTCGTCTTCGTCGCGAGATACAGCATGCGCATGACCAAACGAAAGAGTAGTGCCGGTTGAGTCAAGGTGCAACGATCGCGAGTGAACATCGAAGAGCGCGCCTGTTTCGCCGTAAACCGTTGCGAGATTGTCGTTTCCGTTTTTCCGCGGCGGTTGAAAAATCCGGGATTAAATCTCCACCAGCGTGTAGGCGAGAGTAAAAAGTGACCGGGACATCACATTGTCGCGTCTTTTATTTCTCACCGACGCCGACGCCATGAAAATTATACGTAATTACTTGGCGTTCAATAGCTTGTCGCAAACTGCCTGCGTCTTCCTTCCCCCGCCGCCCTCCCGCCCCTCCCAGCTCGTCATGCTCTCGCGTACTTCGACGCGGCATATTGTTTATTGAAGACTGTTCAGCGGGAAATGACGAAGTCGAGCAACGCATCGCGCTCCATCGTTTATTCATGAGGTCCTCGCGGGGAGGTAGGGAGGGAGGAAAGGAGAGTATGAGGAGCAGCAGCAGACGCATATTCTCTGGAGCGAAAGACGCGTGGCCGCGAGCTCCAGCAGCTGGAGCTCAACCAAACAAGCAGACGAAACGCGCGTTGGCTTTTAATTCTTCCGCCATAAATCCATGCGCGAAAGCGCGAAAGCGCGCGATAATGAGAAACGAGCGCCGTCCGGTCGTTCCCGCCGGTGAGGCCCCTGCCCCGCCCCCCGCCCCCCTGCCGCGCGTTTCCACTTCGGTTAGGCAAGCAGGCGAGTAAAATTGAACGGACAAGTGGATTCGGCTCGGAGACGCCCGTCGTGTTTCAGGAACGTTCGCTTTGAGATTGAATGAATCGCCGGGGCAGAATGGAGCGCCGCACGCTCGCGCGCGCGATTTAATATCTGCGTCTGTAGAGCTCGCCGGGACGCCATTAAACGCGCGCCCGTGCTACTTAATTAATAGTATACAGAAGCGAAGAGGGGGAGGCGGGGGGACTGCCGTGGCACCGAGACGTGCATCAACGTAGGGAACGCGGCGGTCCGACGGCGGTCAATCGATCGCGAGAGCGCGAGAGAGAGAGAGAGAGAGAGAGAGAGGTGCCTTTGGTCTCTCTCTCTCTCTCTCTCGCTCTCGGCACGCCGCAACGCAAAGCATCGCGCAAACGTCCTGTCCCGCGAGCGTGCGAAGTAACAATCCTGTAAACGCGCGAGCCGTCGTCGCCTGAACGCGCGCGGCGATTGGTCCCTGTTGAATCCTCGGGATCGCCGGCATCCTCGCTCCGAATTTTCCGCTGCCGATTTGGCGCGCGCGGCGTATCCGCGATAATTTCTCGCCGCTCGCCACGTTTCGTGTTTCCGTTCTCCCGCTTGAGCGAGTCGTTGTTGGTTTTCCCGTAGCGGAACGACACGTCGCAACGGCGACGCTTCTTGTCGAGCGACAGGCGATTGCGCGACGGAGGAGAGAACGTCTTATGAAGGTGCGAATAAGCGTCGCTTTTCTCGAGGAGAGCTCCGAGTGTCCCGCGCGCGTATATTCAGCGAGAAATGATGACTTATGCACGCTGACAACTCATCTGTCGCGGGAGTGCGCCGTATCGTGTCGTCTACTTAAATTATCATGCCGGGAGAGAGCTCTCCTGTGTGTCGCTCCACTTTTAGAACTCAACGGTGCTCCTCAATGTTGCACGTTGCTCGCGCGATGCGAACCGATTTTTGATGATAATTACAGCCGTCGTGTTGTATATTTTGGCCGGCCGCGTCCCGCCGCGGCCGATCGAAGCGGCTCGCTAAAATTGTAAAACGCGACGCGATATGCCAGCGATAATCTCGTTGAGCGATTCGACAACAGGCTGCTATTTCCTTGCCGGAAGACACACTCGCCTTAAGGGAACTGGTGGAACAGATTGCTAAAAAAACGTGCTTGTTTTTGACAATATTTTGCGATGAACTGAATAAATGTGCAAGAATGAAAATTTTAGGTATATTTATACAACATGCGAAGAGTAGAAAAATTTTGTTTATTAACAAATACTTTTATAAATATACGATTTATATAGCTGAAATATACTCTCCTTTTTTTTTTTAAGTTGTCGTTTTTGCAGTAATATCTCGGCTCTCGGTGGTCCGATCAGAGCGAATTTTAGCTAGAACTCCTAAGGAGGCTTATCATTATCCGGTGAAGCACTATAAAAAGAAATCGAACAAAATTAACAAAATGGCAGCTATTATTAGGAAAAAATTCAAATTTTTCAGTTCTTTTATAATAAAAAAATTAATATCTCGAAATGAAATATTTTGACGGAGTTGTCCATGGTTCATCCGAGAGCTAGATGAACGAATGTTATTGCTTTAGAATTTCAAATCGATACGAAGCTCAGTTTCGGAGAAATCACTGCAAAAAGTTGAACGATAAAATTTCGACAGAAACGCGTTTAAAATTTAAGTGGACATATATTTATATGAATATTTGTTAATAAACAAAACTTTTTTACTCTTCATATGTTATATAAATACATCAAAAATTTTCATCCTTGCACATTTATTCAGTTCGTCACAAAATATTATCAAAAAACAAGCACGATTTTTCAGTAATCTGACCCTCCAGTCCCCTAAACATCGTGACTCGTTTTCTGCGAAATAGCGAAATTATTGTACGAAATATTGTTACTTTCGCCCGCGCGTGACGAAATACGCGCACGTTAACGTAGTCGTCGCGAGTCGGTCATTCTTCGGTTTCTCAGGAACCACGATGTTACTTATGTGGAAAGCCGGACGTGGGCCAGTTATCTCGTCGAAAGAGGAAACTCGTGCTTGCAAAGACTTGAGAGACAAAAACGGCTCTCGGAGATTCACTCAAAATTTATTGCGTACGATTGTGTCATCCGTGCTTTCGAATCAATCTGTTGTGCGTGCGAGCGATCGTTCGTTCCTGTCGTTCGGGGCGAACAGTGCGAGAACGTCCGTCGAATTGAAAGCCCGCTCGAGCCGTAAAAGTTGGGTACATGGCGCGTTAAGGGGCACGGGGAAGGCACGCAGGATTTCTAACCTGGAAGCCGCGGCGACGGCGATGGAGACCAATAAGGGCTTAGTTACGCGCAGTAAAATTGACGGATAAAGGAGAGACAGAGAGAGGAGAGAGCCCGGCTGCAAAACCGATCGCAGCTGTCGCGAGAGATGACCTTAATGAGCTATCGTTTGAGCCTTTACCACCGGCCGCCCCGTTTCCGCGGAAGTTACGGCCCGAGCTTCGTCTCCGGCCGGCGCCGCCTCCTTCAGCAGCAATCTCGTTGTCGTTGTCAAGCCGGCCGGAGATTATTATTTTTACTGCAGTGGGAACACGAGCCATTATTACGAGCTCGTATTAAGGGCCGGGAATTTACCCCAAAGTCGAGTTTACCTCTCTCTCCCCCCCCCCCCCCGCGCTGCCGCACAGGCGGCGACTTCGTCCCCGCTTGTCGATCCCTGTGATCAGCGGCAATCGACGCGGCTTGATGTTATAAATAATCGCACGTGATTACTCACTTTCCGTTTTTACTGTAATTTTAATGCAGTTGCAGTCTTTCTGCGAGATATTTTGTCATCGTAGCCTTAGATAGCGGGAAGCCGTGCTCGGGAACAGTCCCGCGGCGATACTTTCGGAACATCGCGTGTGCATGGCGAACGAAATCGATTTATGCAGAAGATCCCGAAAACCGCGAGATCCCGCGTCGGGACACCGCCGGTGGGTCCGAGGGCGAGGAGGGTCGCGAAAACACGCGCGACATGTAATCCACGCGGCGCGTCGGGGAAAAGCGCGCTGGAGGGAAACGTCTGTCTGAGAGAAAGGCGCGGCAGCAGTTCGCAAATCGGATTTCGCGATTTGCGATCTCCTCGCAGCGAGTCCCAAGCGGCGAATCCCGCGGCGATTCTCATCATTCTCTTATCTTTACCCATCGCCACTATATCGCCCGAAGAGAGAGAGAGAGAGAGAGAGAGAGAGAGAGAGAGAGAGAGAGAGAGAGAGAGAGAGAGAGAGGGAGAGAGAGAAGCAAGAGAGCGCGGTCGCATCGCCGTTACCACTACCGATGTTTACGAGCGCCGGAAACGATCGTTCTCTAATATCTCGACGTCATATCGCGGGCGATAATATAAATTTCACGCGGGGGTGAATGTGCACGCGGGAATAGCCGATGTAATTTGTTCATATTACTGTGTCGTATATTTTAGCGTCAAAATTGAAATGAAATTGTACGTCTATTATTTGTTCGATTATTTTTTTGTGTGTGCTACGCGAAATTGCATTTTTGCGCGGCTGTTTTTTTCGTTATTTACTTTTATGTTTATTTCTTTTATCGTTATTTACTTTACGTTTATATTACTTTTGATATTCCTCTCTCTCCCTCTCTCTCCCTTTCTTTTTTGTATTCGGCATTGAATATCGTTATTTGTCGACGTGCAGTAGCAACGATATGCATAAACATTATCGTTGCTGTGTGAATTGGCGCAACGTCAAAATATCTAAACTGCGTTACATTAATCGATCAATCTGTGCCATTAACATATCTGCAATTTGCATGTCGTTTCGCGTATCCTTTTCATGGTACCTGCCGATTTGCATTACCAATGAATCGAGTTTGCATCCCGCTCTTTCCATATCGCGCGTCTCTCTTTTATTCATTCTCTCTTTTTCCGCTTTTTGTTTTTTTCTTTTGCTCTTCTCTCTCTCTCTCTCTCTCTCGTTTTTTACTTTCGTCCGCTCTCTCATCTCGCGGAAGACAGACATCTCCGTGCAAAGAGGCTTTACCTTCAGAAGGACGAGGAGTTGAGAGTGGACAGACGAGACGAGGAGAAGAAACGAGCAGCGTTAACGCCCGCTGCAGCTGCAACTGCAGCTCGGCGAGCGTGCCGCCTCCGGGGGCACGGAGGAATATATTTCAATCCTCTTCCATCGCGCTTCGTCCTCCCGCGCCCCCTTTCTCCCTGAGCTTTTTGCCACGACGCATCTCTCTCTCTCTTTCCCCTCAGTTTCCTCCTTTATACAGCAGATTTTTTAACTTATCCCAGCCATCAGAAGCGATTTGGGTGCGGGGGGAGCGTAAACTACCATTAAAATTGTTTAAGAGTAAACACGCACATGTTCATTTTTTCTTTCTTTTTTTTTTTTTTTTTTTTTTTCTCGGATATGCTCGATGTGATAAATTGGACGACTTTCTTACGCGGCGGAAATATCCGGCGCGCACCTTGCGCGATTTACAGGTCTAGCCGGCGGCGGCGTGGCTGAGTGAACTTTTGTAATCTCGCGATACGAACTCCGCGTCGGTGCAACGTTAATGCAAAATGTAGCTCGTAATCTCTTAGGCTGGCGTTTGCGCCGCAACATTGAACGCTAAATGGCTATCCGATCTCATCTCCTCACATCGAAGAGCGCAACTGAATCGCGCACGCTCGAATAAATCTTTTACACGCCGCGTCGCGCCGCAGTCTGCGCGCGTATAATTTTCCAGATAAACTTCGTAACTTATATTTTGTTAAGTCGCCTTTACAGCAAACTTATATTAAATGTTACTCGGCGCGCGCGGCGTTTCTCTCTCTCTCTCTCTCTCTCTCTTTCTCTCTCTCTCTCTCTCTCTCTCTCTCTCTCTCTCTCTCTCTCTCTTTCTCTCTCTTTCTCTCTCTCTCTTCTCTCTCTCTCTCTCTCTCTCTCTCTCTTTCTCTCTCGGCACGCCTCGTCTCTCCCGTTTTCTTTCGCCGTGATGTGTCGCCATAAAAAGCTCGCGCGCTACTAATGAAAGTAGAAACAGACGGATATTAAGCGGACATTTCGTCGTTAGCTGAAATACGTTTCTTTCTACACGATGCTGCGTTTACTCGTCGCGCGCTGTCCATTCATCGCGTGTTGTTAACGCAACACGGCATACGACGTAAGAGTCGCCCCATCCTGAAATTTTTTCCTTTATTCGAGATATTTTTGTTCGTTTTTGCACACGAATCGAAAGCCGGCGCTGCGGAAGAAACTACGCGCTCGTGTGTCGCTCACATCTGAACTCACGTTGTCGTCCTCGTGTGTGTTTTCCAAATTATTATACTTGGACCGTCCATTCCGAGGTATTTAAACTATTTACGTACGCTCTCGGGAGACCGAGATGCTCGCGGAGTATTAATAAAATGCACCTCTTTCCTCCCCCTCTCTCTCTCTCTCTCTCTCTCTCTCTCTCTCTCTCTCTCTCTCTCTCTTTCGGTCTCTCCACCTTTGTCTCATCTTTAACCCGAAGAGCCGAGCTCCATCTTGATTGGATTTTCATCCGTGATCGTTTTTATGAAACATTCGTCTCGTTCTTCTCGGGGGCGGTTGCTACGCCAAGGAAGGGGTTGTCAGCCCCGTCACGTGTGTCTACCGATCGGGCAGGAACGAGTAGAATTTCAATGAGCGGATAGTCGTGAAATTTTATGTCTCCGTCGGAATCCTTATTAAAATCGAAGGGCAGTGAGAGAGAGAGAGGGGGGGGGCAGGGAGGAGGGCACGGGAAAGCGTGGCGCTCGGCCAAGCGTAATTAAATATGGTTTCTCGACGGCGTTTCGCAGTCTGCGGCTGCCTCGAAATCCGATGGTCTCTCGCGCGCGCGTTCTGCGTAGAACTCTATCGGTACGGCAAGAATAAGAGGGCAGAGGGGAGTCGATCGGTCCGTCCTAACGTAAAGTAACTAATCACGGAGCCGAGACGGGAGTTCCGCCGACGAGTCCTGTCGATTTCCGAGTTCTACTCGAGTTGTCTGACGTTGAATATTAAAACGGTGACCACAAACGGTCTCGCGCGAATTCTCCCAGCCCGGAGGAGACGTCGATTTGAATGTCGTCGAAGCGCGTCTTACACGTAAGAAAGAAAAGGAGAAAAAGAACGGAGAGGAGAATCCGGGAAGTGTCTCTCTATTGCGTATTCGCGTATCACGACGATGCACTCTTCTGTCTGATGGAAACGCACGAGTCGAATGTGTTCGAGTGGCCGTGCCGTGCTGCGCGTTAAAGTGAGCGTTAAATCGCGCTAATATCGCGCTCGCTGTTAACTAACAAACAACGAAATTACCGTAACGCGTTTCATCAGCGTGTTCCGGATTCGACACGCTCCCGGTGTATTATGCGGACTAAAATTAACACACTTGCATTAATAAGAGGACTATTCCTACGTGCTCTAAGTGGGCCATATCGCTGTCGCGTAGAACGCCCCCGCGAACGTCGAGTAACCTAATTTAACGGACGTGGAATAATTCACGGACATTATACGTTATTTACGTAATTATTGTTATAATTATTATTGTAAGTACGTGTGTGCGTGCAAGCATGTACGAGCAGGCCGGCTGTCGCGCGCGCGCGCGCGTGTATGTGTGCCTATGTCTATACGTGTGTTGTGTGTAAACACCGCGCGAAAACTTTGTTGCGTTTAATCGCGTCGCGCGTAACACGGAATAACGAAGAACTCGGTCGCGTGCGTTGATCGGCGAACGAGTTTTCCAGCGCCAGGGTGAATGCAATTAGGGTTAATTACTTTGCATCCGCCGCGAGTTGGCGAGCCCCCGAAACACACCGGGAGCGTTCCCCACCGCGTTCGCCCGCCGCTACGGAGGATTTCTCTCGCGTGCGTTCTCGCTCTTCAAGTTCGACCGGTCGCGATCCCGCGGCGGATCCTGTCGAAAATCTCAGCGACCTCTCGCTAAGTTCGCCAGCGAGCAACTTTGGCCGTTAAAGGGTTAATGTCGCGCGTAGCGGAATGCCATAGTTCCGTGAAAGACCGCCGTGTGCCAAGGTAGACCGCAGTGTCGGCGAGGGGACACAATGGTCACGCAAAAGAGTGTGCGCGCGGGGCTGGCCGGTCCCTCGGAAGACGGGAAGAAACGACGTTAACAAGTCCCGGTTAATAATGGAGCACCGACGAGCACACCGGCGCTATACGCTATCCGCAAAGTACACAGATAGCTCGGGTCGTCGTCGTCGTCGTCGTCGTCGTCGTCGTCGTCGTCTCGCTCCATCTTCAGGAAATTGAGAATCTCTCGGGTCAGCGGAGCAAGAACGGCACGAGGTGAATCCGCATGAAAGGCTAATAAGTCCGCGCCACGATTTATCGTGCCGCTCGTACTTACTTACTTTCGCCCGGGTTCGAGTTAATTAAATAATCGTCCGACGGCTCCGTTTTATTATCCCAGCTCCCTCTTCCTCGGGCGCAGTCTGCATGCATCTTCCCCGCGCCCCGGCGCCCTCCACGCGTGACGTCGACGAAGATCGACGTTGTGCGTCAGATAGCTTTCTCTCTCTCTCTCTCTCTCTCTCTCTCTCTCTCTCTCTCTCTCTCTCTCTTTTCTCTCTCGTCCGCGCGTCTCGGCAGCTTGTGCCCTTTGAGTGTGCGCACCTAGCGTGCGGTATCCGCCTCGTGCCTATCCGTGGAGATTATTTTCGGAGAGCGTCGAGAGGAAGCCCTTAAACATACAGAGTGAAAAAAAGAGGAAAACCGAAGGCGCGATCATTCGAGGGGCAGAGCGTCGTCGTGGGGGGAAGGCTGTTGTCGCCATGGAGACTCAAAATAGCCCGGCGAATAGAGAATCCGACGTGAAAATAAAGTTGTGGAGCGACGATGACGAGAGGATAACTCATGCTGGGGCGTCCCCCGCGTTATCGATGTCGATCTCGATCTCTCTCCTACGCGTTGACGTTTGCCGTCACATCTGGATCCGGCTGGGCGAGAAATCAGCCGCGCATTGATAACGAGACGAGCGGCGAGAGATCCCTCTCGAAGCCACGAAGCGGTAGAAACATCGCACGTGTACATCTGCCCCGACACGTACACATATTTTATCGACATGAAGATGCGCGTGTGTGTCGGCTTCCGAAATTCCGCGAGATTACCGAGGTCTCCCGCGGCCATACGTTTCGCAGGACGACCGCACGCGAGAGCCCGGGATAGTCCCGCCGTCTTTTTCGAGTGGCTGCGGTCCGGTCGCTAAGTGAAACATATGTATATAGACGCGCGCGCGGCCGAGCTTAGGGACGATAAAACTACCGGATCCGCGTAGCCATAAGTATTTATTTGCACAGCGCGGAATCCGGAAGAGAAATAGCTCGGGATCGGAATCTCCACGCCGGGTTACCGATGGAACGTGTTGCCGATATGATCTCGCTCTCCCTCTCTCTTCCTCTTTCTCTCTCTCCCCCCTCTCGCTCTCTCTCTTTTTCTCTCTCTCTCTCTCTCTCTCTCTCTCTCTCCCTCTCTCTCGGGTGATATTTGCCCGTTATTAAACTGGTCAAATCACTGCGTCGCGACGGCGCGAATCTCTCCGTTTCGCTCCGGGGGTTTCATCAAGCGCGTTTTCCCTTCGACGGAACGTGCGCTTGTCTTTTCAATTATTTTGTCCCTGCGGGGACAATTTTTGACATACTTGCGAGGCGCACTCTTCGTGCTTCTTCAATAATTATTATTATTATTCTTCATTCTCACTTTTTTATGATTATTATTCGAAGAAGTTTGGTCAAACTGACGTGTGCATTAGTGTTTAGCTGGGAGGAGGGGGGAGACGGGATTTCCTTAAGGATCTACATTGCGTCCGCAAGGGAGCGAGAAATTCTGTTCTCTTCAGCCGAGATGCGTTTGTCTCGTTCGTTGTCAGGCTGATTCGACGAAACTTTTTCCTCGGCGTCCTTCCGCGCCAATTAGCCGCCAGACGTTCACAATTACGCCGTCCGGTGGAATTTCAATTCGATCGAGTCTCACGGCCGCGTAGGCATTTAGTGCTGAAAGTTGCGGAAAGTTGCGCGAGGCAGGATAGCGCCGTTTGCTAGCACTCTCCCCGTCGAGGGGAGAAATTGAGTCACCGAGTAGACCTATCGATTTCGTCGGGCAAAGTTTCAGCGAAATGACACAATGGCAAATATTGAATCTGTCCCGTCTAACGCGCGCGTTTGCGTAACAGGCGAGTACACAATTTGCATAAGCAACCGTAACCAAAGGAAGGAAAAAGAGAGAGAGAGAGGAAGGCCAACGCGCCAACGTTTACGAAGAGTAATCCATTACAGATGCGCGGTGCGAGTTAACCCGCAGGAGTTAACCGACGTTAATCGCTTTTTACACTTGGCTCTCTCTCTCTCTCTCTCTCTCTCTCTCTCTCTCGACGCGGCCGCACGTCGTCTCCGACGCGTAAAGGCAAAGGATACCGGAAAGGAAGGCAGCGCGCGAGGGAGCGTCGAGCGATTATTGGCAGGTGGCGCCGGTAAACCACATAAATCACTTGGAGCAGCGAGCTCCGCGTTGATTAGCCGTGATATACCTCAGATGTCAAGCTGTGCGAGCTGAACCGCTCGCCGACGGAATCGATCGAGACGCCGATCTACGGGACGTCCCTCGCGTATGCACAAGTGCGTGGCGACCGATAATACGACGGGAAAAGACGCGAGCGACGAAATGTCGAGCCGCGAGTCCGCGTCGCGCTACCGCGATGAGACGTGTTTTCTCGACGACGAAGCATTTTCGGCTGTTGCGAGCCGCAGGATCGAGGAAAGTCCCCTCGCCAACGGCTATCAAAGTCGCCCGCATTTCCGCCGAGTCTCGCCACGCTCGCCGGCTTCGTCGACTCCTCCGCCGCGGGAAAAGCGTTCACGCGCGAATGGACGTTTTCGGCGAGCCGTGTTTTGCGCGCCATGACGATGCCCGTCGGATGGGGACAGCTCTCGATGAACGGCGCAGTCGGACCGAGCGTCGATAAAACGAAAAAAGGGGCAGAGAGAGAGAGAGAGAGAGAGAGCGATAAGGGGGAAGGGAGGGAGGAGCAGAGAGGGGAAGTATTTTCGGCCCCGCGCCGTTCGAATAAAAATTTCGGCTGCTCTCGTGCGTTTCTCCGGGCGCGGGTATAAAATCGAAGCAGTGAGGGAGGGGGGATGCTACTTTGCGCAGGTGCGGGCTGAAGAAGCGATAAAGCCGGGCTGACAGGCGCTCGAGCCTCGCGATCGCGCGATGCAGTTTGAGCGCGCGCGCCGAAATCCGACGCTCGCGCTCGCGCTCGCGCTCGCGTCTACGCCGCAAATTTGCGTTCGTTTATTCCTTCTAAATTTATTCGGCACGCTCGAATGCTCGCCCGGTGTTATCCCCTGCGCTCGCTCGCTCGCTGCCTGGCTGGCTGGCTTGCGCTCACGCGCTGCGTCGACAAAATTCTCGATGCAGTCGGGGGATCTGGACAATTTCCAAGAGCGCCCCGTCAACATTAGCGCCGAGATTGTTGGCGAAAAAAAGGACACTCAACTTTGTCGTAATTAACACTCCGCGCGCGCGCGCTCTCTCTCTCTCTCTCTCTCTCTCTCTCTCTCTCTCTCTCTCTCTCTCTCTCTCTCTCTCTCTCTCTCTCTCTCATGCGCTTGGAACGCCTCGGCAAGTGACGTCTAAAGTATGGGAAAACAGCGAGCGCGGACGCGACGCTGCTTCGCCGTTGAAATATTCAACGGGCGAAGGCAAGCGGCCGCGCGCGCGCGTGAGGAGAGGAGGAAAGAAAACAACAAGTTGCCGAGACGAAGGCGAAGAGAATTGCCGGTGATTAAAGAAATTTTCGTACTTGACGGTCTCGCATGAAAGTGGAGCGACTTGAAATCTCTCCGAGTCCTCGGGATACGTCTTTTTGAGATAAGAGGGTTACTCGCGTCGTTATGAAGAAATCGCATTTCGCGGCTCGCTTGAGAAACAACGCTGGATGCGAACTTTTCTCTCTTTTTCTCCCCTCTTTCTCTCTCTCTCTCTCTCTCTCTCTCTCTCTCTCGCGCGCGCGCGCGCACGCATCGGACAGCGCCCACGCTGCCGCTCTCTCGCTGCGCGGATTAATGATCGAATGTCCGGTGCCATTGCCGCGTCCATGACGAATGGATCGAGGTGCTCTCGAGCGCGCGCAGTCCTGCGAAAGACGACAGATCTCCCGAAGAGAAACGGTCGGGACGCCGCGGGGACGACGCTATTTACGGTGAAACGATGGAGGAGCGCTCGAGGGGCCGCCGAGTACTCCTCCGCATGTGCCGTGGCGTTTACCGTCGATCGACGTGTGACGATCCATTCTGAGGAGCAGCCGAAGGGGGAGCTGCTATTACGGATTTTATAGCGTCCTCGGCGACGGCCGTATCCGACGGCCGTCGTGGCGCGCGACACGACTCCGCTCGCCGCTAATCGTGGCTATCGCGTCCTGAGTGATTTTAATGGCGCGCTGGCAATCCGTGACTGTCGATCCCTCGCCCGCGACTCCGCGAATGTACACAAGCGTACACAAGCGCTGTCTCTCGAGACGCGCCCGCGGGAGATTCCGAGCGCGTTTCGCGGGGTTATTCGCAAATCGCCGCGATCGTTGGGGCGCGCGTGCAGTCGGAAAAACACACGAATCGCTCACGAGTGAAGGTTACTCGCTTCGAGTATCTCGTGAGTTTGTACATACATCCGCGAATCTATCGCGAGTTTCTCACAAGCGTGACATTTACTCTCGGAATACCTCCCGAATTTTGATGAGTTCAACCCTTTGCATTCGGCATGCCAGCACAGCTGGCATGAATGTTTCTCCCGGCAACTCGAAACGCCAGTTGTACTGGCCAGTTGTACTGGCACGATGAAGACAGAGCGATAAAACAATAAAATGTATCACGCTTTAAAAAAAACTATAAGATGTAAAATTTTATCAATTTTGTCAATAAATTTATATTTTGTCAATAAATTTATGCAAATGCAAATACAGTTATCCAATTGGTAGAGGGAAATGTGGAAATATTCCTCGGGGTGCAAAGGGTAGTAGCTCGATGAAGGACAGATTGAGAAACAAACATTCGCTTCGCTCTTCTTGGAGCGCTTCCGCCGGTTTGACGAGATATTCTCGGGAAGAAAAGAAATTCCCCCTTTGAGCGCGCATGGTAATAGGCTTTCGCGAAATCCGCGATCGCGGTCCATTCTCAGGTGAGCATCACTCAAGAAAGAGGGAGAGTAATCCGAGCGGTTGCTTTCCTCAGCAGCAGAATGACACTTTTCTCCGTGTCGCGACTCCGTGTGCGTGGAAACGAACGGTCCACAATGGCCGATCGATAAAAGTATTACAATGAAACACCGATACGTCGCATACGTGCGCGGAAGCTTCGCGCGCGGCAAGTAGAGGATCTCTCCACGCCTCGACGTTCCACGTACTGCGTCGATAACGATAAACATGCCGGCTACAGACACGCGCGCGCATTCTGTCCCGGTCTTCGGTCGCTCTTCAGATTCTCTTGATAAGAAACGAAATTCGCGGGCAATCGAGGAGCCGAGAATACGCTCGGTTTACATAAGGCCGTTCATGCATTTATTCGCGACCCCGCGAAATCTTTAATAATACATGGGAGGCGAGCACGCCAAATAAACATGCAGTCTCTCGCATGCGGCCGCCGTTCACATTTTTCGCGCATTCGCGACGAATATATCGCGAGTTAAGGAGGGGAAAGGGAGGGAGGTGGGAGGAAATATCGGGATGCGCATGAATCCGCCGGGCGTGTTACGTGTCGCCATTTACATAACGACAAGCGGGGAAGTCTGAGATTGCGCATTAGAAACGCAGACGGACTGCGAGGCGCGCGAGATTCTATCTGATGTAAATTTTCTTCCAAACGCGTAATATACGTACGTCTGTGTATGTGTGTGTGTGTGTATGTGTGTGCGAATGATATGAAGATTGCTCGCTTGCTCGCGACAGGATAAATCTCGTCTGAAAGAAACTCGAGGCTCTGTGTATACGCGCGATGACTGTTGGGTAGGAGAAAATGCCGAGCGGAATTCGCGAAGGTAACAATAAAAGAGGCACCCGAAGCTAATTCCTCTCCACTCTTCTCTCTCTTCCCGGTCGCGAGAGAAGTCAATCTTACACCTCGGACCCGATCCGAGAGACTAATCTTTTTTCCTTGATCGGCGAGAGATAAATGCCGGCGAGCTGGAGGACGGATGTAAAAAGACCCGACCGTCGTGTATTTATCTCGCGCTCGGAGTGAAATGGACGAAAGAGAAAGAGAGCGACCGCGCGCTCATGATTTCCGTCGACTCTCGAGGAATCTTGAAATAACATTCGGGAGAAAATTCGATGTAGAATTATGCCATCGAGGAGATAGCCTGAGAGCCGTAACGGCTCCGGACTTGCGCACGACTGGTCAAAGAGAGATGATTCGATCGAACCAATCGGAAGAAATGATTCGATGACGAGAGAGAGAGAGAGAGAGAGAGAGAGAGAGAGAGAGAGAGAGAGAGAGAGAGAGAGAATGTCGCAGAGCCATTCGCATGACATCGCGATCACTGTCGCGCGTATTCCGCTCTATTCGGGACGAGCGAGAAGCGTACGGAAAAGTGACGGCAGATTCTCGTCGTGCTGTCGTTGATATATAACAGTCACATTTATTTATTAATTTCCGGGGAAACATGGCAACTCTGAGACATGGCATTTAATGAACTCGTAAGAAGTATGAGATACAATCGACAAGCAATTTAGCCACTTCCTCCGTCGCTTCTTCTTCCTCCGAAAGAATGTTTCCAGCAGTTCAGCCTCGGACGATCGCGCGATTGTCTTCCGAGAGTCGCTCTAGCAATTGCAATTATTCCCGAGCGGGAAAGGAAATTTCGTCCGGCCCGAGTTTCTTCCTGGCTTGCCTGCGTGCCGCGCATTGCGTTAACGCGCCGTTTATCGTCGGACTCGCCGCGGCCTCCGGTCGCGAAGGCGAAGGCGGTCGCGAGGAGCGAAAAGTCGACTCCGCCGCTCGCCGATGAGATTTTCGTTCCGGTAACTTATCAAGCGAGTTGCCCGGCGGGAGAATTTAACGACACCGGCGACGTCTCGTCGCCACGAGGATGATAAACCGTCGCGGAACTTTTTTCACGACGCGCACGGCTCGCGCTACGTTTCGGGGAGAGAGAGGGAGGAAGGGAGGGAGGGAAAGAGAGAGAGAGAGAGAGAGAGCCGTTTGCCGCGATAGGTGCGCTGATAGTTGCCGAGGCCGAGGATTCTGATAAGTTTAATATACCGCCGCTCATCCTCGTCCTCGTCCTCCTCGTCCTTGTCGTCGTCGAGAGCGCCGACAATAAAAGCCTTTTTAAAACGGACCGTAATTCATTACGATCCCCGAGGATTGCGCAATGTCCCGGCGAAACGATGTCCCGTCTCTCCTTATTACGTCACTTTATCGTCGTTAATCCCCTAATGGTCGCAGCTTTTCCGGGAACCGACCGGTGGCGACGGTCGCGCAAAGTGTTTCTTCTTCTGCGCTCGTCGCATTTATTTCCGGTCGCCTGCCGGCGACTATTTTAAACGACGGCACCGCGAAACCGTCGCTTCTTGCGCGCCAGGACCGGGGCAAGAGAGATGGAGAGAGAGAGAGAGAGAGAGCCGAGTCCTCTCGTGTGTGCCGCGGTGATCCTCGAGTTTTAAGGGTCGGAAGGTCGAGCGTGACGTTGGACGAGGCGGTTTGTCCGGTTTATTTGTGTCCGCCTTGTTGAGTATTATTTATGGCATTAATCGGCCTGCTCGGTCCATCTGTCGAGCCACGAAACAAATCGATGTTTAAACTTCTTCGCTACCGCGATCTCCATCGCGGATCCAACGCGGGAGGAAACGCTTTGAGAAAAGCTCGACGATAAGCGACGAAAATAGGCGACGGTATAAACGAACTAGCGACGCATATTCGATGCCGAAACATCGGATTACGTCGCGAAACAAGCGTGGCTGCGCCAATTCCATCTGCAGATGCGGTCAAATTAAGCGTCGAAATATCGCGAGCAGGTTCGTAATCTAATAGCTGTGCCTTCAGGAATAGCCCCAGGTGAACGAGAACCTCTATTTCGACGATTCGTTGCTTTTTCCTCAAACTCGCCGATTATATCATCCCGCGAATAGCACCGAAAAGTAACGGCGTCCTTTGGAGCAAAACGAAATAAAGTAAAAATAATGAGAGAGAGAGAGAGAGAGTTTGGGAGAAGTTCGACGACTTCGGAGTCACATTTTCGCAGGTCGAGGTGCCGAAAATACGATCGTGTGAGAGCGTCCCGTTACCACCGTTCACTGACCAATTATAATCCTGATTATTAATTAAGGATGCCCCTGGGGCCACAGAACCTCCGCTTGCCCAAATCCCTGCCCCTTCTCATCGCACTTGAATCCCGGCGCATCGCGCTGAATTAGTCGCACGCAATTCACGTCATTATCACGGCTGGCCTGCGACCGAGCGGAGTGCGTACGCGTTCGCGCTTCCGGTCACGGAGGGCCGGAAGATAAATGTTTTTGCCGTAGCTGCCGAGATAGCGCCATGATTTATCTGTCCTTAAATTAATCCGCCTGGGCTTTTGACGCGACACTGCGCGCACCGTGCACTGAACTTTGCCACCCGATTTCCGGTGACCGCTGGCTCGCTCGTCTCTCACCTCCGGATTGCGGTGCTGGCGGTTCTAAGCAGAGAGACTCAGCGTGACTGTAAGTAAAAGCCGGACTGGGAACTGGAAGAATCCGTCTTGAGACGTTATAAACACCTTCAGACGACTCGACGGCCTTGCGCGAGGTGACCGAACTCCCGCAAGTGTGAACGCGACTTTAGCCGAGTTTCACAGTAACATCTGTATGGAAAAATACACGCGTGGTGTGCGTAATCGCAATCGGGTTACAACTCTGTGGGAAAATGAACAGCGAGGTGGAAGTGCGAAATTTATATATTTCGACATTTGCTATAATTTCATTTGTTACCAAACGACATCCGATAAAACCCCCCTTTTCCCTTTTTCCCGTGCCGCGCGCGCGCGATTAAGCGGTTTTCGCTTTGCCGTGAAGCGTCCGGATTCCTCGCCGCAAATTGGCGAGATATTGTAGAGTCGGCGAGCGTTCTTGCGTCCGTTGGCGATGAGGTCGGCAGCAAGGAGCCGCTCCGCGGCTCGAATCTCTTCCTGCCTTTTTATTTTCTTCGACCAACGACGCGCAGAGAGTGCGCGCGGGCTTTTTTCCGATATCGCAATTATCATATCCTAAATAACGAGTAATACGACATTCAATTATGCGGCCGGGGGGTTAATTAGCGAGCAACGCTGGAACACGCGCGTACACGCACACGCACACGTACACGCGCGCGTGCGAGTCGATCGATTTTCTTACACCGGGCGCGAGCTTTCGGCCGTCCGCTCGTGCGCACGCGCGTGCTTCTGCCGTCGGATAAAAATTCGAAGCCGTGCCATTGTGATACAGAAGGCAATCCCGCTGTAATACGCGCGGCGTATCCACACGGAGACGTACGAGCAACGCAGCCTTTGTCCGTCCACAAGAATACGTTTTCCGAAAAAGAAAAGGAATGTAACACTCTATCTTCATCCCCGCGCCTCTCCTCCACCCTCGATCGTTATTACAACGCGCGCGGCGAGAATTATATCGCTGTGTGTGTGTATGCAAGACGATACATATATATTCAATATATATGCGGGCTCTCGGCGCCTAATGAAAAATAACGGTTCCAAGTTCCACGAAACAGTCCGACTGGAAGGGAAGCACATCAAAATGCAAAGCTGCAGTTTCGCCCGCTCTCGTGCGCCGCGCCGATCAGCCCGACAAACGACCGCGGCAACGAGCGTGAAGAAATTTTATTCGACACCGCCGCGCACGAATGGTTTATCCACGATGGCTTTACGTCCCGTTCCCGCTGCCACCGCCGCCGCGGGGAAGAGGAAAGAGAGAGAGAGAGAGAGAGAGAGAGAGAGAGAGAGAGAGAGAGAGAGAGGGAGAGAGAGAGCGAGAGGGGGAGAGAGAGAGAGAGAGAGAGAGAGAGAGAGAGAACTTTGCGATCCGATTGTTAACCGCTAACAGTGACTAACTGCTGGACTCGTGTTTTGCGATTGCGGCGGTGTTCCGCACGACACGAACGCGCGCGCGGTCGCCGAGTCGCTAAATTCGCCGGCGAAACTTTATTCGCGGCGGTACAACGCTATAAACGTTGCGCGGCCCGACAAAACGCCGGGCGGCACGACTCTCTCAAATCGAAACTCCGCGCTAGCGGGATTTTTTCATCGGCGTTTTTGTTTGATCGCGTCGCGCGTACGTGAAAAATTTCCGCGCCTCATTCATGCGCGCGATATTACTTTCGATCCGCCGGTGGATTCAATTACGCTATCATGCGACGAGATAATTCAAAGTGGTAAAAAAGCAGGAACGTATGAAATATTATTGCAACATGGGGGGAGAGGAAGGGGAACTCTGCATTATCCAGTCACCGAGATCAAAAAAGGTTTCAACCGCGTTACAACGGCTGAATTTATATTAAAACGCCGTCGAAATGTTCCCCGAGAAACGCGCTTCTCCCTCTTTCTCTCTCGTTTCGTATATTTTAATTCAAAATTTAACTTACCGCGCGAGCGCGCGGTTTATAAATTCAACGATGCATGAATCGCGCCTCCCTCCCCCCTCCCTCCTTCCGCCGCCGATCAGTCAGTCGAGTAATTACATCGATGCGAAGAACAACCGTGCCGACGTCGGCTTGTATTCCCGAAATGGGAGGGTGAGATAGAGGACTCATTAAGCGCAGTTAATTACAATTTAGCGCCGCGCGCGAGAGCCTCGTCCGTCCGTTTTCGCGGCTGGTCTCGCGTCGTTGGCGCAGCGACGAAGTGACAAGTCAATCTCGTCGCTCTTGACGGCCGCTTAATCGCAATCAAGTCGTCGCGACACGCAAAACGTGTCGCGCGGCCGATCGCGCGCGATAACGTCGCGAATTGCATTTTCCGCGCGATTCCTGGACGCGATTAATTCGTGCGCGAATCCGATTCGCGCGACGCCCGCCCGCCCGCGAACGCCCCGGCGGCGGGAAAATCCACCCCCCTTGGGAACCAATCCCCCTCGCGGAATATAACGCGCGATTTGTCGTTAGCCCTTAACGCACGCACGCGTTGCATGCGAACGAGGCGAATAGAGCGGCCAGCCTATCGCAATCGGCGCGCAAATCGCAGCGCCGCGAGAGAGCGTTGTGCGCGTGCAGGTCGTTTTTGTAAAATTTATCCAATTAGACCATGTCCGCGTGTCACGGCCGATGTCGAAACAAGGCTATTCAATCTCGCGCCGCGCCGAGGCGTTTAATTTCGCGAGCGCGAAAATGGTTTCCGCAATGATCGCGCCGCTGATTGGCGCCCTCGCGCCACGCGGATGAGGCGCGGAACGGCAATCCGCCCGATGAATCTTGCGATCGACGATCCCGCGGCGAAGATTCTGTGCTCACTTTCTCAATTTTCTCGATATCCCGCGGTTGCATTGAATTTTTCCGCGAATGTAAAAGCGATCGGAAATTGTGAACGCGCGAAACGCAAGGATCCCTCGGCGGCGGGTCAAGCTGGCGCGAGGTTTTCGACGATGTGTGTCTTGCTCTCCGCACCGAGTCGCGAGCCTCACCGGCCACGGAGATATTTTATTTAACACGTCCCCGAGTCGGTTTTACTGATCACTGATGCAAACCTTGCTTGCTTCGAGGACGAATCCACAGGAGCCCGGATGAAACGTTTCGTTACTTAGCGCCTCGCGCATTTGCATGCGTGCAATATACTCGCGTACGTTCTTCCTCTCTCTCTCTCTCTCTCTCTCTCTCTCTCTCTTTGTGTGTGTGTGTGTGTGTGTTTCTCTCTTCACTTATGCGGAGAAGTCCGCAGATTCTGAAAGGTACGCGTGATGATTAGTACTCAGCACGACTCAGACAAACTGTCGCCACGGCCGCAGGGTCGGAGCATTCGCAGCGTAAGTCCGCGGGTTTTCAACACGAATTTGCACGGGATATTATGGCCGCGACGTGTTCGGTAGCTAGCTAGAGAGGGGGGGAGCGCGACGGGAAAGTGCAATAGCATTTTCCGCGTAAAAATGTTTAATACCGCGGGAGAGCGTCTCGTATTTTCTAGTCGCGGATAATTCCAACGCGCTCGCACCCCGGGTATCCTCGGAGGAGCGAGGAGGAGCGACGTCTGATTTAATTTTCGGTGCGAATGCTGGCAGCTGTCATTTTTACAAGTAATTACGAACGTGAAGTTTAATCCCGGCGCGCGCGTGCGCGCGCACTCGCGGGGATGAAAGGCAGGGTGTTTCCTTTTTCCTCCCCCTTGTTTTCTCCGTCCCCTCTTTTCCACGGTACGGCGTAGCGCGAAGATTAAAACGGGATAATAAGAACATGATCTTTTAATTATCCAACTGGAGTTAGCCCGGAGAAATGTTGAAAACCGCGCCGGGCCGAGCGACGCGCAGTGTCCGTTCGCACGTGCCGACATATCGCCGTTGCGCGTGTGTGCGTGTGTGCGCGGGTCGTACATCGCAGCTTAAATTTCGTATATTTCTAGAATCCGCGGGTGAGCGCCATAAAACTCCCGGGCCGAAACACGTACGGCAGGAGCAACAAAAAATACTGTGTGCTTTCGCATGATTCTTTTTTTCCAGCGCGGTACGGGAAAACAATTTCTCTATTGACGAAAAAAAAAGCCGCGGCCTGTCATGGCGGGATGTTTTGTGCATGGTCGGGGATCGCGGCGCAGATACATGGGGGTAGGTAGGTCGCGGGCAGGAGGAAGGAGGAGTGAAGAGATCCGCTTCGGCGAAATTGACTTTTTGGATGAAATCATCCGCCGGGCTATTAGCGGGAAATTCCGCTTCCGTCCGCTTTGTTAATTTCCGACTGACCGATTAATCGGCCTGTTGCGACGCTAATTTTCATTCGACGATGATGAAGTGACTTCATAAACCGAGTGCGCGCGTGCGATAGTTGGCGACGCGGCTAATTTTATATTGATGCGAACGCGCACGCGGGACATGAGGGGGAGGGGAGATAACAGGGTGGTATTTTAAAGCGCACGATCCAGTTTCGCTCGAAGAACAAGCAAGAGAGAGAGAGAGAGAGAGAGAGAGAGAGAGAGAGAGAGAGAGAGAACGAGGAACAATGAGAGGAACAATGAGAGAAAGAGGTCGTGCGTTTCGCACGTTGCTGTTTGAATTTTTCCCCTTTTTTCAACGTCATGAGACGTCGCCCGATTATTTCACGGGTGTGAATTTCCATTTATCTGAAGCACATATATATCGCGACAGAATCGCATCGACCTCGATTTCACGCTCAATTAAACAGAGCGCAATCGGGTACCAGTTATCAGTTCGTCGGTCATCTCGTCTGATTATTCGAATTGTATGACGAAAATTGTCTCGCTCCTCGCCGACGAAGAGGTCACGAACGAATCGACAAGAAAGGAACCTAAATGAGATCCTCCGCAGCTTGAGTTCATTTATTTATCTATTTATTCATTGATGCTTCCGATATACTCTGGCGCTTGTAAGACCCGCGCAGCGCTCAGCCGATACTCGTGAAGATGGCTGGTTAATCGACGTCTCCCGGGAGTATTCGCGAAGAGTGTATATCCCTAGGGCGGGAGCGCCGGGAACTTCATAACCGGTTCTGAAAGTTATAAAGCCGTTTAATCATCGCTGCGAAAGACATAACCGCGCATGTCAGCGCGTTGGCATATTCGTCCGTCGCCGTGTCGCGCTCCTCGCGACGTTTCGACTCGAGCCAGAGCCGCTTAGCGAAGAGTGTGAACCTTCCTGCCATTAGAAAGCGCCCTCGTAAGCGCAACTAGTTACATATTGTTCGGAACACGTGCGCATCGAAACGCCGCCGATGATCTTGGCCGACGGCGAGACTACGGCTCGTTCTTTTATTCCGGATGGCGGAGCTTCCAGTTAGTCCTGCCAAAGTTACTCGTAAGCTCCCATCGCTCGCTCGCCGGTTCGCCTGCGGCCACTTGGCGAATATTCCTTATCGGACGCTCGCCTCTCCGCGAGCAACTTCAAAAAGTACCGTACAGAGAGCGAGATGGGCGAGAAGTAGCGCTTCTATTAATTTACCGTCGGCGAATTATTATCCGCTCCATAAACAGTACATCTGCCGGAAATACCGTATCGGGGGGTGGGGGGACGCCAACTTTCTCGGGATCCTTTTAACGGGAACGTCCGCTCGGCAGGAGCCACGGCTGGCCGACCGAAAGAAAGTGTAGCGGCCGTTCCTTCTCGAGTTTGTTCTTTCTTCTTCACGTTGAACCCTGGTCTCTCCTTCCTCTCTCTCTCTCTCTCTCTCTCTCTCTCTCTCTCTCTCTCTCTCTCCCCCCCCTTCCCTCTTTTTTCCTCTCTGCTTCTGTGTTTAACAATGTTTAGACGCTACTCTATTGATCTAGTCGTATCGATTTGCATTCGAATGAGGCCCATGTATACGTAATCGCCGAGCGTACCCGTAGGCTGCAGCACGCATTCGCGAGTGCGAATTTCCATACCTCTGAGCTGCTGCCTCCCTGCAGTTTTTCGTTTGAGACGGGGCGTAATCGCGCTCTCGCGAACGATCCTGTTCGCCGTGAGTAATCATCGTGCGCGATGAAGAGGAGACGATGGCCGCCGCCCGCGCTTCTCGAAGCGCCGGATCACCGCAGCCCTTCCACGTGTCTCTTCTTCCTTTTACCGTCTCTTTCTCTCTCTCTCTCTCTCTCTCTCTCTCTCTCTCTCTCTCTTTGTTCCTTCCGGCGGGTCAGTTTGCAGAAATATTTATACGTGCGGCAGCGAGAATTGTAATATATGCGGGGAACGTCAAACGCGGCGACGCACTCCGCGGAATTTTGCGAAAGCTGTCTCGCGGGCTCCCAGCGCGGAGCCGTGCGAGAGCTGTCACGCGGCTGCAGATGCAAATGGGTTAATTGAGCTTTCTTTGCTCTCTTGAAAACTCAAAGGGATGCAAGTGCACTTCACCCTCCCTCTCTTCGTCCCCCTCCGCCATGGCGCTCCCATTATAGCGGAAATTCACGGATGTCGCAACGCGTCTCGCTCCACGCCTATGCGAGCGCGCGTCCGTATGCGCGCCTGTATGCGTGTATGTGTGTGCGTGTGTGCGCGCGCGGAAATACACGGAAACACGACAGACGACAGAGACGCACGCGCGCGCACATACACACACACACACGCGCGCGCGCGCGCGCGCGTTCACAAGCGAAGAGAATGAGATTGAAATCAGTTTATTATTCCGGGGCAAGCGGTATAAGTCGGAAGAAGAGCATATAAACAAAAATTAAATGACAGACAGGAACAACGCGCAGTTGCACGAAACGAATTAGCAATGCAATCTACGTACAAAAGGCTGGATGCAATTGCGGCGGTAATACGGGGCTACAAAGAGGTCGCGGGAAAGACGACGGCCGGGAAGAAGCGGAGCCGCGCGTACGCAATGCCGACGTTTCGCGCAGCCGACGGTTAACGACGTGTCGCGCAAAGTCGCTTTTTCCGTGTCAGCACGGGCAAAGCTGACTCTTCGCACGCGCGTCGAATAATTCGACCTTCGGATTCGCGCGCGAGAACGGAGACGTGCGCGCTCTCGAGATGGAGATTTTCGCCGTGGGAACGCCGCGCGCGAGCGAGCGGCGCCAAGGAAACGGACAAGGGAGCGCGAGCTGGATGTGCAAGAGGGTGCCTGACGCGGAGGAGAGGAGGAGGCGCGAGACCGATCACGGTACAGGAATTCGCACGCCAAGAGCATTACCAGGAGAAGATGTTCAGAGATTGTGCCCTCGAGCGCGACATATTCGGGTCACTGGTACGTCGTCATCCCCCCCGCCCCTCCGTGCCGTTTTGCCCCTCTTGTTCTCTCGTCGTCTCTCTGTCCCGAAGGTTGCCTTGTTTCATCCTTGCTATCACCCTGTCGTCCGATCGCCTTCCGCGAACCGCCACCTTCCTCATCCTCCTCTTTTCAGCCCGCCCTTTTAGTTTCAATCGAAACGTCACGTCAGTCGCACCAGCGGGCTGAGTAGAATCGGTATGCACGCGCATACTCGAGGATATCGAGTACGTTCGTGCAATCAGGCTTGCCTCCAGCCGCACAGAAAGGAGCCCTCGCAGGTGCGACTGACGATCGCGGGAGAGAACATAAAATGCTGGCATTTATCGGTTTACTTCAGGGCTCGCTGTTCACCGCGCGCGCGCACAGCTCTTTCCTCGAAGACGGAGACGAAAGAGAAGTACCGCCGAAATCCGAGCACTTTTCTCTCGTTTGCTGACGTCGCTAATTTCGCAAGACCGCGTCACGCTACGTCGTCGCGCGAAGACCGACGTGGTTGACGGAGAGAACAAAATTATTACACCAGCCCGACGCGAACACGCTGTTGGAATTTATCGGGTTGGTTTCTGCGCGAATCGCGGTCGGTAGGAAGATATCAGAGAAAAAGAGAGAGAGAGAGAGATGATCGCGACGGCGGAGTAAAAATAGTCGGCGGTAATGAGCGAAAGTGAAGCCGGTGAGTGAAAGTAATCCGATTGGCTCCGCGACTTATCGATCACGGTTTCTCGAACGGTCTCTCGGAGTTGCGAAATCTTCCTTTCTTCTTTTTCTTCTTCTTCTTCTTCTTCTCGCTATTCTTTTTTCCTTCTTCCTCTTTTAAACCGACCCCTCGCGTGACGGATAGATAGCGTCTCCTCGCCGTCGTCGGCGGGAACTCCGGCGAGAGGTTCCAGCCGCGGATCCGTCTCGGACGCGATCGATGATACGTCACACAATAGCGCGAGGTTTCACGCTTCGTATCGCAACGGGATTAAACTCCCGCGGGCGAGCGCGAATCTCGGCGAAAGCCCGTCGTGATCTTACGAGATCGCTCACCCACTCGCCCGCTCGCTCGTTCACGGCACTTGCCGGCTCAGTAATGTGGAGCGCGCTCGCGCTAATTTCTCCCGGAAACAATTGATCGGCGATGTAACTTGTTCCGCCCATCCGGCCGCGCTCGCTCGCTCGCGTCACGCTCATTACCGTCGGGACGTTTTGGGGGCACGGCGTCGCCCGACTCTCGTGCCCGACGTGTCGTATCGACGTGCCCCTTAATGTCGCGAAAACGAGCAACATCGGCCACTAAGAGGGATGTTCCTCCCTTTTTTCACCCCCTTCCGATGCCGTCATCGGCACGTCGCGTTAGTCCAACTGTTCCAGCGGCTTGCCGCGGCTTTGTTCCGCCTGTCGACTCTCTCGCGAAGTGGCGACCTCGATATCTTAAATAAAGGTTCATTATCGACAAAACCGCCGGCTCGTCGCCGCTGCCATCGTCGTCGCGGCCGCGCTGACGGGCCGTTTGATATCGGTCGATGGATCGACTTGGACTTGGACTTGGACGTTTCCGCGCTCGCGGACAGCTCCGTGAGATTGGGATCTTATCGAAATGGTAACTTCCGGCGATGACGTGAGCCGCGCATGGGCAGATGAGCGATTTAGACGCACCATCCGCTTAAGTTCTCCGCGCCGACGAATCTCGCGATCGCACACCCGTCGTAACCAGATTAGCGATCGTCCAACGCGATCGCGCGCCCCCCCCCCCTCCTCCATCACCAGTCTCCCCCGGCGCAATCTCCAGCTGGAACTCGTTGTAAGTCTTTAAGCTTCTTATGCATCTGGGACTTACACACGAGGACTCATATGAGGACGCTCTGTCGAATCGATATCGGAAGCGAACTCGGCGCTAAACGCCCTCGAGCGATCTCCTTCGCGGGGAGAAATCACCGACCCGGCTCTCTTCCTCGTCAGGGACGTCCGCGAGGCACAAATTCGGAAACGAGGCGAAGGAGCCTGCGGTGGAAATTGATCGAATTTCGCGCGCGACGCGAACGTCGCTTCCTCCTCGCGACGGTGGAATGATCCGCGGCGGCCGACGGCGCGGCGTTTCTTCTCGCATCTGCAGCGTCGGGAATTGAATTCGAAATCATATCGCTTCGAAAAAGAACTCGGAAGAAAGAAACGTAGCGTCGCAGAATTTACAAAGGAACGATGATTCTAAGCGCACTTGTTACCTTCCCTCCCCTGATTCTTTCTTTCTCTCTCTCTCTCTCTCTCTCTCTCTCTCTCTCTCTCTCTCTCTCTCTCTTGAAACGCTTTCATTTTCTCTTCTTCTTTCATTTTCTCTTTTCCTCTTCATTCTCGTTCTGATAATGGCTTAACGTTCGCGAGACTGCGAAGCAGTGGATCGAAGTGCTCGTTCTGTTTATTCGGAGCCGTGTTTGCGCGCGACAATTCCGGCGATAACGTTTACCCTGCGAAAGGTGCGCCATGGCCGCGTGTCGCTAATGTTCTGGCCACTGTTTCCAGCGACGAGAACCCTACTGGAAACATCCCCCCGACGTATCGCAATATCCTTTGCCAATGTCCTTTCGGAAATGGCAACGACAACGCGCCGCACATCGCCGCATTCATTTCATATGTGCTGTCCCCGAGGGATATCACGCGCGCGCACGTAAGCAAGCCGCTCGCGTCTGTCTCGCGCACGCCATAAGTTCGCGTCGTTATACGAAACTTCCGACAGGAGGAGAGAGTTGAAGGAGTTATTCCTAAAACACGATGTATCGCCTCTCAGAAATCTAAAAGCGTCATCGCCCGTGCACGCGCGCGCGCGCGCTTACTGTCTCGCTCGATTCGGACGACGGGAATTCTCTTCGCTGGCAAAAATTAATTTTCTAAAATTTTATAACAATTTTATGAAAATAATATAATACACGGTTCCGAATGACTTTTCATGAGAATTGGAAAATGTATAATCATCATCTGAGAGCAGAAAATGGCGTCGTTAAACAGTACAGGAAAGCCAATAGAGAGAGAGAGAGAGAGAGAGAGAGAGAGAGAGAGAGAGAGAGAGAGAGAGAGAGAGAGAGAGAGAGAGAGAGCCTATGGAAAAACATTTGAGATAGTCATAAAATATCAGTTAATATACTCTTTAACCAACGATGAAAATTTTGGTACATTAAACGAATGTTACATGCAAATGTAGCGCAAGCGAAACCGAAATGCCAACGCGTTGCTCTCTTTTGATGCGTGCTGTATTTTTTCTTCCTTTTTTTCGTTGAAATAAAAAAATATTAATGAAATGAAGGGGAAGATTGCTGAGCGTTATAGAACACGAAATTCTACAAAGAGGAGGAGAGCGCGCGATTGAAACTACCAATTTAATATACGTTTACTTGGGCAGGAGAGAATTAGTCTCTCAGCACATAATTACTGTTGTTAATTGTTGTTTCCGCGTCAACAATTGCCCGCTTTTACAAATCCCGACGCTGCTGTATTTATTTACAGACGGTATCGCGAGATATATCACGAGACGCCTCTCTCCCCTGCGCTGTCCTCTCTCGTTTTTCCTCCTCCTATCCTCTTCTCTTCTTCTCTCTTGTAAATCTGCAATATTTTTCATCGTTCATGAAAGTTGCATTACACGGCAGATATATATTCTCACGATCGCCGCGTAATATCGCGAGCGCGAGGCACTGGGACGAAGTTCTTAAATGATAAACTCAAAAAATAAAGGAGAGAAGAGCGGTGAGGAGCGGAGGAAGGGCAGGGGAAGGGGCGAGTGAGCGCGATGGTACGGGAACTTGATGCAACTTCTTTACGCAACAGTTATATCGAAGTTTCGTGCGCGACATCGCGTCGCTTTAAATGCAAGGATCTTCCGAAGCACTTTTAATATCAGGTATCGAGGCCTTACAATGTGCATATTACAACACAAGGCAGCCGACAGCTAGCTTTATGCGCGTATAGAGTGACCCGTGTTGAAACTTTCATGAAATTCGATCAGCGCTCGTAAAGTATGTAAATGAACGCAGACACTTCGATATTGTAAATATGCAGGCGCCGCGCGCGCGAGAGGAAGGGACCTTGCAAAATAGACGAGGAGCTCTCGCATGTCACATCTTAATTTAGATCTCAATATCCATCTTTCTAAACGATATAAAGAGCGTTCTAGAACTGTCGTCGCGCACCGTCCTCTCTCTTCTTTTTTTCTGTTCCCTTTTCTTTTTTCTTCCCTCCGCACGGTTGAATGGAGAGTCGAGTTTGTAGGGCCGTGCATCAATTGTCATTATAAATAGCCCCTGCGCGTTTATAGGATCGGGAAAAAATGCTCAAGAGTTAAGGGACGCTCAGCGGACGAACAGACCGGCCCGAGAATCCCCGTCGCGGGCGAATTTCCGACGGGGCCGGTCCTTGAAATTTTAATTTCAAGCGCGCTTCGGTATTCCTCGTTATTAAAAATTAAGTGGTCGCGAGGAACGATTCATTTTTCTGTCAGACGTAAGAGCGGGGCGGCACGAGCAGATGAAGATGTACATCGGCAAACGCTGTGTAAAGAGGGGTGCGTATTGCAAAAAAAAAAAATAGAAAAGAAAGGATAATTGAGACCCGTCATTTTCGCCGGGCGTCGGCGTAATAAATAGCATAAATTATCGCTTGATGAAAAAAGACACTTGAAAGATCCGTGATATGATATAACGCTCATGATAACATTTTGAAAAATGTTTCACCGTCCCCGGGTTTGCTCATGCAAATTTCGACGGACATTAATGTACCTGGTAAACATCGGTACGTGACGCGGTAATGGGTCAGTAAAAATATGGCGACGGATACGCACACCGAAATTGGTTTGCTCTTCATTCGTCGCTCCCGTGCTCTCTCTCTCGCTCTCTCGCTCTCTCTCTCTCTCTCTCTCTCTCTCTCTCTCTCTCTCTCTCTCTCTCTCTCTCTCTCTCTCTCTCTCTCTCTCTCTCTCTGTGGCGTCTCGTCGAGGTTGTTTATTGCATTTACCTGTTTACGTTCTGATTTAAAGTTACATACCTTTCGTCGTGCACACGCGCGCGCGCGCGTCGTAAATGAATTCCGCACCGTGTACGTAGATACTCGAACGTTTAATTACGCAATAAGATGCCACGCGCGAAAATTTATCTTACGTTCGTTTGGCAATTACGCCGATTGTGTTGCACCACCAGCCACCAACGATGCGACGACGACGAAATGATTCTTGTTACGTTTGTCTGTGAAAGGGAGAGGGAAAGAGAGAGAGAGAGAGAGAGAGAGAGAGAGAGAGAGAGAGAGAGAGGGAGAGAGAGAGAGAGAGAGAGAGAGAGAGAGAGAGCGAGAGCGAGAAGGAGAAAACATGTACGAAATATAATTAATTCCGATCGACGATGCTCTGTCATTATTTATTGCTAAAAGAGAGCAGAAATACCGATATAATGCAAATGAATTTGATCATAATGGACGGCTACAAATGGTTGTCCTCTATAAAATATTTAATATTATTTTCGTCATTAATTATCCATATTCTGTAATGCAGCCTGATTACGCTTACCGATGTATATGCAAATATTGTTTTCGACAATGCCTCCTCTCCGTCAGGCCCGCGTCCCGAGAATTCGATCGAGATGATCGAATTAATCGTCGCGCGTGTTCGGCCGAAAGCTCGACGCGTGTCTGCAAAAAGCGCGAGGAATAGTTGGAGCTTGACCTAATGTCAGGATTCAAACGCACAGCGAGCAGGCTGCATATTCACCGCGATCTCCATCCTGCCGATCTCTCCGCTCCGTCCCGAAGTACCCGGGAAAAAATCGCCGGGCTTCACTCTGAAAAGTGCACACCGGCTGCGACCGATGCGCGTGTATAATTGATAGCAAATGCGCGCGATCATATTCGCTCGGTCATCGTGCATTCTCTTTCGAACGCGCGCACTACAGCCCGGCGTTAAGCTGGTTATCGGCGATTAGTTCCACGCATCTAGCAGAAGCTAGCGGCTTTAGCTACAGCTTGGCAGCTCAAAGCGCCGAGCGCACCACGCACAATGGATATTGCTCCTCCCTCGCCGGCTTGATGAGGCGACCGTCGCGGATCGGCGGAGTGTTCCGCTTAAAGTGACGTATGACGCTGGAATTGGCATCGACCCGCGAGCTGAAGTCACGACGCCGCGAAGTAAGACGAATCGCGTGAGATGGAGCTCGTTCGGGATGCGCGCGATAATCAGGACTAATGAAAGCGGAAGATCGCGTGTGCGCGCGCGCGCGCGCGCGAAGAAATTGTCCCGGGAGCGAGCACGGTGATAAAGTAAACAATTCGCCCGTACGCGCACGCGCAGCGCGCAGTAACGAGTTATTAATTAATACGCGTATAAAACGCGTAACGATTATTAATCAGTTTATACGTGACATTACGAGAATGAAATATGTATGCGGCTCGTTAAAATTCGCCGGGCTTGGCTGAAATTTGCATGCGCCGTACGAGAGAGAGAGAGAGAGAGAGAGAGAGAGAGAGAGAGAGAGAGAGAGAGAGAGAGAGAGAGAGAAAGCCACGCGATCGTTATTTACCATTTTTCGGATCGGCAAAGTATATTTTTCCGCGAATGACATTTTCCACCGTCACCCCTCCCCCCTCCCCCACCGCATACGTAATTTCGACAAATATGCAGATTAAAATCGCTATTATTGTCTACGTGCCGCAAAATCGCCATCGCGCTCACTTGTCGTTGGTAAAATGATTCGTTGATACAACGAATCGCGCGCTGATAACGATTAATAATTTCGGCCTCTGTGAACCGCGTTCCCTTTCCGTGGGCGTTTGCGTTCTCGCCGTTCCGTCTAGGGCCGGCAAACGAACTCGGCTAATTTCAGCCGCAAAGAGTGAGCGCTCCAAGGATATATCCCCTCCCCCCCCAAAAGTGCCGTTGATTCACCGATAGTGACAGAAGGAAGAAAAAAGTTCCGCGTGTGCGCGGAGCTCGTCGGCGACGAAACTTCGCTACTTACGCCGACGGGACGTATTTCTGGTCGTATAGAGAAACTATATTTTCCGAACATTTTCCTTTATCTATCTCCGTGAGAAGAGAGGGAGAGAGGGAGAGAGAGAGAGAGTATCGGCGAGATCGTGAGAGACGTCCTCCTTCTCCTTTACTCGCGAGACGGCCTCCTTTGAGGGGATCTTCGGCTCGTGGGCTCCGGTCGCGGCAGTAAAGTACGAGCAGGGACGAATTGCGAAGTCGTGGGAACTCTCTTTGATCCAGCTTATACGCCTCGCATCTCGCTAACACAAAGGCAACCGCGCGCGCGTACGTACGTACGCTCCGAATCCATTTGCAGACGCGCGCTACCGCAGTGCCGTATGGCCGCTCGTTACGGGCCAACCCGCGAATGCGCGCGGTTCCTCCTCTTTCCTTTTTCCGCGTCTGTCTTTTTTTTCCACCCTCTTCTTCCTCTTCCTTTTTCACGAGAGCTGAATACACGTAGAACGCTGACAAATGTGAAAACGGCGGAGACGGCGGAATGCGCCGAGTTAAAATGCGATTCGCTGTTCCGCGACGTGGGGAAGAATTAATTGGATTTTTTGAATTATATATATATATATATAATGACGGTCGGGAGAATATTTTATAAGAGAATCGAGGGGAAAGAAAGAAGGAGGAGAGAGCGAAATTAAAGGCTGTTCGACGTTCGAGTGAAGCGTGTATTAATCCCGCCGGAGCAAGACGCGAGCGCAGGATTGCTGCAGCCGGCGCGGCGGCGCTTCTTCTCGTTAGGATTGTGTGATGTCACGTGATCCTCGCGGCAAAACTCACGGCGGAGGGACGCAATTAAGTGGCCTACCACTTCGTCCAACACTCTGTCCAGCCCGTTAAACGTACAACTCCGAAAACCAGCGGTACACGCGCATCGCCCTACGTGCGCTCGCGTGCGGGTCCAAGTTGGTCCGGATGCGGGTTCGCGGCTCGTCCTATTCGGGATTCCTCGCGCGTCACCTTATTCTCGTGCGCCGCGCTTCCGCTCGCAAATAAATAAGGACTTCTCCGAGTGTTCGCGACGTCGACGTCTTTCTCTCTCCCTCTCTCTCTCTCTCCCTCTCCCTCTCCCTCTCTCTTTCCCTTCCCCGAGAGCGTCGTCGCGTAGGTTGCAGCACCCGCGAGGATACCGTCACGACGACACCGCGCGCTTATCCTCGTCGAATCGCTGACGCGACAGCGTATCCGGCCGCTACGAAATTACCGGAATTCCCCTCCGTATGCTCTCGACATGTGTCGTTACCGAGAGAAAGGAGTGACTTTTCCCTCATAACTGACTGCGAATATTATTGCGATGTATTCGCACGCAACGTATATACGTACGAATAGCTCTGCTACTCAACCGCGATTTATTTCTTCACGAAGTAGCACACCTCTCTTTCTCCCTCTCTCTCTCTCCCTCTCTCTCTCTCTCTCTCTCTCCCGCTCGAGTATCGCGCTCGAGACACAGCGAATAAAGGCACGCGCCGCGTACGATGATCGACGACACCGTGTCGGAAGTGACGCAGCCTCTGCGCGGTCGCAGGAAATTAGTCCGCTCGACGCGGACGGCGCTTCCGCGGCAGTGCGAATCGCGCAGGATCGCGTAATTGGATACATATTCGGTGACATTTCTTCCGCGGGCCCGAGAGAGACGTATTGTCGGAGAGCGCGAATATATACTGCCGCCTCGCTATTTTCATCCGCGGAGCTGTGCATCGTCGTCGTCGTCGTCGTCGTCGTCGTCGTCGTCATAGCAGTCGCAGCGTCTTCGTCTCCTTTCCTCGCCATATAAAATTCTATTCTGCCGGATGCACGAAGGAGAACGCATAGAGCGCGCATTCTACGTCACGCGCCAAATAACATATTTAAAAGCCAGCAATCCTCGACGGGCCAAGCTCTGCTGCGCTATTTGCCGCAACATATTTGCCAGAGTTTCTCTCATTGCCCGGCCGACGTGTTTGGTATTCGCAATTTGCTGGCGCTACGCGTGATACTCCAGCAATTTTTCATAACGCGTTATGGGATGTATCGCGCGTCGTTAATATTGCAGCGATCATAAATACTAAGGTTGCGCTCCCTCTCTCTCTCTCTCTCTCTTTCGCGCGCGCGCTCTTTCTCTTCGCCCCGTCACACGATCCCTCTGCCAGGTTGCAGGAGCGCGTATCAAAAATTGAGCTCCCTTTCTTGACACCGCGGAAGACTGTCGTTCGTCTCGGCGAGTCTCCCGTAAGCAACTTCACCGTTTCGGGATTTTCTCCCGCCGAGCTTCCGCCGCGTCTCCGAACGGCCGGGATCAGCTCCCGCCCCTTCATTTCGCTTCGCTCACACGGAGATCTCCTTCTAACGGAATCTTAATGCGCGCCGCGGTACAGTCCCGAAAATGACTCTCGAATTTCGTCGATGGAATATCAAATATTCTCAGTGGGCTAGCGGGGGGAGGAGGGAGAGTCCGATCGCGCGGGCTCTCACGCCGGCGGACGCGTCGACCTCGCGACTCTGCTGAAGAAATTAACAGACCGCGGACTGCGGTCCCGCTGCCATTTTTGCGGCGTATTATACACCGGTAAATGGTGGGAGCTCGAGCGCAACAAGAGAGTTCCCGAGTTTAGCCCATAATACAGTATTCCATCTGCCGGCGGGGAGAATATTAAGTTCTGCGCGCTCTCTCGGAAGTACTCTGAAATTTAATGACGGCGGCGAGCTCTCTTTCGTAAGACTCTTATTGATGATTGCCTACCTTCTCCGGCCCACAGCTGCTTCCTGCTCCCTCACGGAGCGTTCCGTGCGCGCGTAATCGTTGGTCGCGGGGCACCTCGGCCACCCCATTAGGAGAGCTTCCGGCATGTGCATACGCCCGCTGACGACGCCGACGCTCGTGCATCGAGATCCACCGGCTCGGCGCGCTGCGCTGCCGCCGCAAGCGTGATCGAAAGTGACGTCTGAGCTCGGGCGCGCATTGTAATGCGATTCGCATCGCGGGGGATGCGAGCGGCGGGAGGCCGCCGCGCTACGCTGAATCCCAAATATGCTCGTCGCGTTACGTCTCTGCGCTAGTGAGTCGGAAAATATGCTGTTTACGACGCGCACCCTGCGCGTATTTACGCGTCGGATGCGTACGGATGCGGTCGAAATACACGAGGAGGGGCGGCTGGGGAGGAGGGAAGAGACGAGGAGGGAGGATGGGTGGACGGGGAAAGAGAGAGGGAGAGAGAGAGAGAGAGAGAGAGAAAGAGGAGGGTGAGTGGCGCACCGCGCGCGCGGTTTCCACGTGCATCCTCCTGAGTTCCGTCTAAGGGGATGCGGCATTGAGATGCAGACGTCGGGCACCTATCGTCCTCTCTCGCCTGTCTCTCCTCCTTCTTGTCCGCTTTCAAAGGCCGCCACCGCCGCCCTCGTCGTCGCGATACACGTTCCTCCGAGTCCTGAATGCATTTGACGGCGGCGAGACGAGCGCGTCTCGGGGGGCGAGTTTATTTCCGCGGAAACTGTGCCCGCGCATTTTCTCTCGCACTCTCGGCACTCCCGGGGAACGGCGAGTGGGGCACTCTCTCGCGGACCTCTCTCGGCGAGGCGGAATTTCGGCGAGTTCGATCGCGGAGAAGCGGAGCTGCGACGTTTTAATCACGTCGCGCGAAGATGACGCGGCGAAGGGGATTTTTCCGCAGGTTTCCGCAAAAAATTGACTGCATAATGATTAAAGCCCTTTGGAAGCGAGCGAGTCCTCTTCACACACGCACGCGCGCATAGGTATGCATTTATTCATTGTTACGCAGAAAATAAGAGACGAAAAAACGCAAATTTCTCCGCTCGACATCAAAGGGGAACGTTTGCAACTTGCCGCCATCGAATATGAAAATCTACAAAGGCGAGGTCGAAACTTTATAACTGCTTTACGCCGGACGGAAGTGCAGTTTCATCGTGCGGAAGTGCAGTTTTATCCAAAAAGTTGAATCGGCCGTGAAAATTGAAGAGTTCGCGGCGCCGCTGTTGAAAAATTGAGAGAGCGCGGCGTTTGTTCGCGGAGGAATCCCCTTTCGTCGCACGTTATATTTCCACTTTTCCTTCTTCACTTTTTTATTTCCCTTTTTCCCGTTCTTTTTGCATGGGCGAGCACGTCGCGATCTCTCTCGCGGTGGGAGCTAACGAAGGTAAGCGTCATCGACGCGATCTCCGCAGCTTCGCGAATACCGCGACGAAGAAGAAGGGGCGGGGGAGAGGGGGCGAGGAGAAACCGTGGGTTCCTCTCGGTGGAAAGCGTCGCATAATTGTTGCGGGCAAAAATAACGGAGAAAATAAAATGAAAAATCCGAACCCAGTTGCACGATCCCGGTAAAATGATACTTAGGTTGTTATATCGCGTCGATGCGGATTCGCGCGAGCGAGCGAGCGAGCGAATCGTGTTTCTGGAAACAGCTCGCGAACGAGCGCGACACCCGGCGAAGATCGGTCGGAATAAAATCGGCGAGGCCGCGCGAATGAATATTCATCGGCGGGCCCGCGTCGCGTATTCGCGTGCGCGATCGCGTTTCGACGCGAAAGTTTTAAATTTATTCGATATAGAACCGCGGAAGTGCGCTATGATGAAACAACTGGATTTTCTCTTTTCCCTCTGCTCTCTTCTTTCCACAACGCGTTCTCGAAAAGCTACGCGCGCGCTTCGTGCGGAACTTTGCGATCTATCGAGCGTCCGTTATATTTGGGCTCCTTCTCTCTCTCTCTCTCTCTCTGGCGCTCGCAAGTCAGTCGCGCGGCGCGCAATCCGTTCCCCTTCCGATCGTTTCCTTTCCGCAGGAAATTTTCTATAGGAGCAGCAGGATATCGCGCGCGCATACGGCGTCTTATCCTGCGTCGAGCGTGCCTGGAAATAATCCACTCGCCCGTTCGATAATTCATCGGTCAGGCGACGTCGCGCTGACGTTATTCGCCGGCCGAATTCTCTCCCTCTCCCCCCCCCCGGAGGGCGCGCGCGTAACAGACGGACGGATTGAAATCGAGGACAGCGAGAATTACATCGGGTTATATTCGCACGGTCGACCCGCGCAAAAACGCTCTTTTTCGTCAAGTTGCGCGCGGTTGGGGAAATGAATCGGCCAAGATTAGCCGCGAGAGTCGGATAAATAATGGAATCTCGTCTGGCACGTCAACCCGATCGCTTTTGTTAAAGGGAGCACCTTGTCGAAATGTGTGGCCGCGCGCGCGCACGTGTAAGTACAGCCACGAGGAACTAAAAATAAAGTTTACCCCCGTTTTGGCGTTTCGCTCGTCACGAGAATCGGGAATTGCCGAGATTCCGCGTGCCTTATTCAAAGGGAGAATTCGTCCGCCTCGTGAGATGAAATTTCGAGGGGAGGAAAATAGAATTGGCCCTTCTTTAAGCGACTTGCTTCTCCTCGTTCGCGAAGATTCTCCTCTGCGCGAAGATCGCTCGCTGAGGATTTGCCGGGGTCGCTGTTGCGAGAGCCGCGCGATAAAAACCGAACGCCCTCGGTTTCTCTTTTCCGCGATGCATTCCTGCCGACCCTCCTGCGGCATCCACGGCGGATTCCTGAATATTAAGAGTGTCATCACACACGCGGCAGCGGAAGACGCGGCGCGCGACGCGCGCACGGCGCGGCGGCGAGAACGGCGGCGGCCGACTCGGGCACTTTTGAACGATTGAAATTAGAATTTCATGGCGCAATCTCTGCCGGACGGCCCGCCTAAAACCCGGGGCCGCGTGAAACTTTAATTTTAATTAATTGACGTCGCGCGATATCGCGCCGCTCACATCGGATCAGATTTGTCGGGTCGGTTCTCGGTCTGTGCGCTTCCAGATGAAATGCGCCCAATTCCGGTCGCGCGCGCGCATTATTTCTCCACGTTATTATAACGTATAAATCCGTTATGTAAATCTACCGATTGTGAAGGATGAATGGTCAATAATAATCCGCAAGCTTTAATTGAGCTACGCTGCCGCGGAAATTGGGTTATGAATTAAAAAGATAGTTATACCTGTAAATAAACGCGCGCTCTAATTCACCCGTAAAATAACGGACACGTAGGGGGACGAAACATTGCCGATTGGCCGCCGCCAGATCGAAATTGCTCGCTTACACCGAGGGGAGGGGGGCGATGAGTTGTGGTCGGGGCGCAGTATTCGGCGGGGGAGGAAAAAAGATTCCGGTCGATATTAATTAAATTACATTGACTCGTTCTGCCGAGAGGTAGAAACTCAAACGCACACACACACACACACACACACGTACACACACGTACGCGCGTACACGTGTACAACTCGTCCCTCTATAAGCTGCTCATAATCATAATGACGTTCGTAATATTCGTGCGAGAGCTTTACAATT